>NC_057408.1:11057329-11357329 GCF_019320065.1 Cervus canadensis
TCTCTCCCCTTCCTACCCTCCTCCTCTCTGCCCTCTTCTCTCTCTTCTTTCCTTTCCACATTCTCCTTCTCTGCAGTGCTCTGTGCATCTTGTTCGGTGGCTCTATCCTTCCCTCTGTCTCTCTGCTTTCGCCTGTCTCTGGCTCTCCAGCTCTCTTGGTGCGTCTTTGTCCTGTCTTATTAACCCTGTTTATCTCTGCCTGTTTTTTTTCCCACTGGTTCTGCCCCCTCCCCTTTCTCTCTCTTTCTGGCTCTCTTTGCCTCTACCTCTGTCTCTCTCGAGCATGAGCTCTAGATAGAACCAGAGGCTGTATCTTGCATTGTCCTCCAAGAGAGGATTTCCGGATGCAAACGGCATGCACAGCATTGTACCCTGCTGACAGCCTGACGAGTGACAGTATCAGCACACTTCACTGAAAGTGTTGCAGGGGGGAGCCAGCCGTCCCCTCCAATCACTGCAAACACAGAAGCAGATGAACAAAGGAAATTAAACCAGTTGCATCTAACAGACTTTGAAACACACCCACAAACCTTCCCTGCCCCGTTCTCCATCAGCAGATCTTCACACTTTTGCTAATACCAGCTGGTTCCTACACTCCAGAAGTATCACCCTCACCAGTTACTGAAAGTGAGACTTCAAATATGGGTTAAATCCACTCTGGTCCCGAGCCAGTCTTTCAGTCCAATTTTTCCCCTGGATTTTCTTCACCTGGGAAAACCTTTGTACTGCATACATCCATCAGAGGAGGGAAAATGCTGCAGAAATTGGGATGAGGAAAGGAGGAACTGGACAAATGTGGGCCAAGAAACTCAGATTTTTTTTTTTAAGCAACCAAAGGAATCAGAGGGTTTCCCCAGTGGCTCAGCAGTAAAGAATCTGCCTGCGATGCAGGAGACATAGGAGACGCAGGTTCGATCCCTGGGTCAGGAAGATCCCCTGGAGCAGGGCATGGCCACCCACTTCAGCTTTCTTGCCTGGAGAATCCCACGGACAGACGAACCAGGTGGCTATGGTCCACAGGGTCGCAAAGAGTTGGACACCACTTAAGCAGCAGGACACGCATGCACAAAGGGATCAGAAGGACATTACTCGTCCCAGTTCCATTGAAACTGAGTGAATGTGTGCTCCACAAATACAGAGAAATATGTGTGTGATATTTTTTGGCAAAGATATCAAAGAATGTGAAGTGAACCAGATTAATGCTTAACAATCTATCTGGAGAGTTTTTATCAGCCTGATTTCTACTCAATAGCAAGCTAGGCAGCTAGAGAAACTGAGACACAGCTGTGTGTCATGACCCTCCCACCTCCTGTCTCAGAGAAGCATGGAGTTGACCACGGGGATGTGTCTGAACTAATGATAAAGAACCCGCCTGCCAATGTAGGAGATGCAAAAGACACACGTTTGATGCCTGGGTCGGGAAGATCCCCCTGGAGAAGAAAATGGCACCCCACTCCAGGATTCTTGCCTGGAGAATCCCCAGGACAGAGGAGCCTGATGGGCTATGGTCCATGGGGTCGCAAAGCGACTAAAGTGACTAAAAGTGACCGAAGTGACTTCACACGCACATGTGCCTGGGCAAATCCAAGAGCTGAAAGCTACCAGTGCCACCTCACTCAATGGCTTTGGGATCCCAGGTCTTACACACGCACACACACGCGTGCAAACACACCCACACACACACACAGTAGCCACGGCCACCCAGACCCCACACCTCCCAGCACCCCTCCTTCCAGAGGCTGGTCTCCACAAAATCCCCTGCGGGCTTCACATTTCCCTTGATGCCAGCCAATGGCTGTTTACGGTTGGGATTTCAGCTCTCCGGGGTTCTGTTCTCTCTCTTCTAAGAGGGGGCCTGGTTCAGGGGGTCCCCAACCTCCAGGCCACTGACTGGTACCCCCTGTCAGATCAGCAGGGCCTTGGATGAGAAATACAGTTCACGATAAAGGTAATGCCCTTGAATCATCCCCAAACCATCCCCCCAACCCTTGTCCCATGGAAAAATTGTCTTCCACAAAGCTGGCCCCTGGTGCCAAAAGGTTTGGGGACCACTGACCCAGCAGATCTAGACTGAACCTAGTCCACAAGAATGTGTTTAATGAGTTAATGGGTTTCCCCTCTAAAATAAGGCATTTGTTCAAGGCAATAATGAAATAATGAATTCTAAGAGGACTCCTGGGCTTCCCTGGTGCCTCAGCGGTTAAAGAATTCACCTGCAATGCAGGAGCCACAGAAGACGTGGGTTCGATCCCTGGGTAGGATGAGGGCATGGCAACCCACTCCAGTGTTCTTGCCTGGAGAATCCCATGGACAGAGGAGCCTGGTGGGCTACAGTCCATGGGTTCGCAAAGAGTCGGACACGGCTGAAGCGACTTCACACTCACACAAGCGCACTCCAGTGGGAAGTGTTTAAGGCATCAATGTTGGCTGAGAGCAAATCTTTCGTAGGCAGAGCCCCTGGCTGCTCCTTCTCCAAGGGACAGCTTTGGATAAGCCTCAAGATGCTATGCCCTGCCTGTTGAGTTTCTCCACTTCCTCACACATCGATTGAGATGCAGAATCTCAGAGTGTGTGCCCCTGGCTGCCCATCTCCGTTAGAGACACAAATCTCTGGGCATCAAAACAGAACCATGCAGACTTTCATGAAACAACAAAATTTCACTTGAAGTCAGTACATTTTAGTACCAATTTAAAATATTCAAGAGGGAAGGGACATACCTATACCTGAGGCTGGTTCATGTAAATGTATGGCAGAAACCAATATAATATTGTAGAGCAATTATCCTCCAATTAAAAATAAATAAATTTAAGTAAAAAAAAAAAAAGCTTTCACACCACAACTAGAGAATAGCCCCTACTCTCTACATCTAGAGAAAGCCCTCACAAAGCAATGAAAAGCCAGCGCAGACTAATTAATTAATTAACTTTAAAAAATAAAGAATTCAAATGCTCCAAGGGTTTGTTTTTTATAAGAGGGTCTGACCTATAAAGCAGCCCTAGGATTATGGAATTTAGATAGCATTCTATAGACTCCAAGGGCCTTTTATTTCATATCTTTCAGGTCACAGCTTTAATACTTTGGGCCCAAAGACCATTTTGAAACTTCCAAAAGAAAGAGAGTTCAAAAGAAAACAAAGTTAAGGTAAATTAGCAAAGACATACATTTTTAGAATTAATTTTATAAAAGAAACCATGGCCGCAGTCACTGTCTGCAGTGATTTTGGAGTCGCAGTGATCTAGACTAATAAGTGGTCATTTAGTGTTATCTCTAATGAAAGTTATTCATTCATATACCTAACAAATACTCACTGAGTACTCACTCTGTGTCAAGCACTCTGCTATACACCGGGCTCCACAGGGGAACCAGACAGACAGGGTGGTCCTGAACCTCACGGATACTGTTATTAGGTGGTTAGAAAGGCAAACAACCCAACAAATACAGGAAATGAGGTAAATATTCACAAGTGAAGTGTTAAAAACTGCTCAAGACTGTATGACAACATGCAGAGACACTGAACCAAATTCAAAAGATGGAGGAAGGGAGGAGGAGGATGAGGAGGGGTCAAGGAAGGCTTTTGAGAGTCTCTGGGAACTAAAAACACTAGGAAGTCTAGAGTGTGAGGTGCGCAAAGAAAGATGAGGATGAAAGCACAAAAGGACTGGAGAAAGAAGGATCGTCTAAGCTCAGCTAGCAGTTTTAACTTTATCCTAAGGACCACAGGGAACCATGGAAGGTTTTTGAGCAAGCTACTGGTGGGAGTGGGAAAGCTGGTTTAACACTCAACGTTCAAGAAACTAAGATCATGGCATCCAATCCCATCACTTCATGGCATATAGAAGGGGAAACAGCGGAAGCAGTGACGGATTTTATTTTCCTGGGCTCCAAAATCACTGAGAATACAGGTGACTGCAGGCATGAAATTAAAAGATGCTTGCTCCTTAGAAGGAAAGTCCTGACAAACCTAGACAATGTATTAAATAGCAGAGACATTACTTTACCGACAAAGGTCTCTGTAACTGAAGCTATTGTTTTTCCAGTAGTCATGTGTGGATGTGAGAGTTAGAACATGAAGAAGGCTGAGCGCTGAAAAACTGATGCTTTCGAAATGTGGTGCTGAAGAAGACCCTTGAGAGTCCCTTAGATGGCAAGGAGATTCATACAGTCAATCCTAAAAGAAATGAACCCTGAATATTCATTGGAAGGACTGACCTGGAAGCTGAAACTCCAATACTTTGGCCAGCTGATGCAAAGAGCTGACTCATTAGAAAAGACCCTGATACTGGAAGGATTGAAGGTGGGAGGAAAAGGGGATGACAGAGGATGAGACGGTTGGATGGCATCACTGACTCAATGGATATGAGTTTGAGCACGCTCTGGGAGATGGTGAAGGACAGGGAAGCCTGGCGTGCAGGAGATTGCAGAGTCAGACACGACTTAGCAACACCAACAACTGGATGGGATCCGATGTTTCTGTGAATTGTAATATAGTCATTACAAAGGTAAGTCTACATTTTGCAAATGCGCCTATTAACATTAAATGAGGCCCTCAAGGTTGTGAACATTTTTTCAAGAAATGTCTGGAAGGCATCAGATGCAGCTGAGTGGATGAAAGACTGTCTTGCTAAAACACTCCACAAACCCCCGTCTCGTCTGCAGTCTCCGGGTCTGGCCCTGTCTGCCTTCTGTCTTGGCAGGGGGCATGTCTCAGAAGCGTAGAGGCTTGTCTGGATTTGAGGAAGGTCAGACTCCTCAGGTTTAAAACATTTGCTGTCCTGAGAACACAAGCTCCCAGCCAGACCGGGCTTTTTCTGTCAAAGATTCAGTCGGTGAGACTGCCTGGTCCCCAGAGATGGAGCGACAGGAGGCAGATCGTGGCATGCTAACCCAGCTCTTGGTGAGCCTACAGTTGGACAGAACGCCATGTTGACAGATGATCCTCCGGTGGCCATTGCAACACGGGCGCTGGGGGAAGAAGTCACTACTAGACTTTCCAGAGGCCCTTGGGGAAGACGAGAGAGGGCGTTCAGTGGCAGAAAAATCCATCTCTCTCCTCTCTCTCTCCCTCACCCTGTCTCTCTACTGATCCCACCCTCTTATGACCTGGCTCGCCTCCTCTGACACACCCTGTCCTGCCTTGTCCAAAAGGGCAGTCGCAGGGTCAGCACACGCCCGGGCCCCCAACCTCAGAGGCTTCCACAGGAACCGCAGGCATTCCATGACAACATGTGATAGAGCCATTGTTAATTGACTCTGTTTTCATTGTTTGTTTGATTTTATAACTAAACTAGTCTCCAAGGAGTAAACTTTCTAGTCCCCCATATGTCCTATACAGTTAATTATAACACACTCCCCCTCTTACCCACGGACCCTGAACATAAGGATGTTTCTAGTCTGCATATGGTGAACAATACTGTTCATGCATTCTACCCTCAACGCATTTCCTAGAGTCCCTCACACAGTGGACAGTAATGACTTCTCTGGGCCCCTTCTGGTTTCACCAGATGAACAAAAATGAAAATAAGCAGCTGTCATATTTTAACTTAAAAAAAAAAAAAGAAAGAAATTCATCAAGACTACTCCAATTTGGAGAAGTATTTGGCTTCAAGAGAGGGGAATCGGCTGTACCATGGATGGCAAAAAGCTCACTTACTAATGCACCACTTCCTGACATTTAATTTGCACAATTTGTCTCTTATTCTCTGGCAACTCTCAGAAGATTTTGGAAGCAGGGAAAAAGAAGGCAGAAACATAATAAACAGTGAGCTTCAAAAGTGAGAATTGTGGAGGGCACCCAGTTAAGAGTCAGATGAGTAACTCCCAGGTCTTGTCTGCCACCCATCAACACCTGTTGACAAATCACCTCAACCAGATGATGGCCGTGAAAGGGAACCAAATGGATGGGTAGCTGTTAGACAACATGCAATCACGCAGCAAAAGCCATTGCTGCTACGTATAGCTCTTTAGACACCAGAGAACTCATTCAAATCTAAACTTTGATGTGATACATCTGAGATTATTACCATACACCTAGATGGGGAAAATGGCATATTTTCCTTCATAAAAAAATATCAAAATGTTTTATCTGTGCTTCTGCAATTCAAAAATGACTGAAGCTGTGAACTTCAAATTTGGCAAGATTGTAGTCCTCATTAAGGAAGGGAATAGAAGCCAATTTTGAAGAGAAATGGTTTCCTATTTTTGAGTATAGAAGGTTGAAACAATGAGTGTTGAGCCTGAGACGAGGAACATTTCCTCCGCAGTTTTAGCTTCCATTTGGATAAAGATTCTTAACCAGAGGATAAAACTAGACATGTCTCTTTTCCGACTCATCGATGAAAACATCTTTGATTCCTTTATTTGTTTCTCTCCCACCTTTCCAAATCAAAGTTAGATTTGTTAACATGAAACTAAGATGTAAAATCAAAACTCCTCAAAAAATCAAAGAATTTGTAAAATGACTTCAGCGAGTTTAGGGCCTGGAGCAGTCAATCCTCACGCGTTTTTGGAGTTAAATGGATGTGGTGCAACAGACAGGATCCGCAAGGGACCAAAAGGATACTGTTATAGGAAATGTAACTTTGGAATTTCCTGATTTGACTGCAAAGATTTCAGTCTTAACACTGTGTCAATATTGGTTTTAAATATATACATGTTTGTTTATTGGCACACACACACACACATACACACAGGAATCACATCCATAAAATGCACCCACATCTGTGGTTAAACACAGCAGCTGTTTAACAGCCCAGTAGAACATTCCTAAAAAAAACAAAACAAAAAAAAACCCGAGACCTGAATTAAGAATCCCACAGCCAGTCAAAAGCTGCGCGGGAACTGAGGCCCTACATTAAGAATGCTGTGTTGAGAGCTTTCCAAGTTTCCCCCAGACAGAACCCATTTGCCAAATTCACAGCATGCTTCCCCAAGTTTGGAATCGATCTTGAAAGACCCTCGACTTTATTCCTTGCTCTAATAATCACCCTGTAATAAATACATTGAAGGCTAGTGCAACATAGAACCAAGGAGATCGCAAGTCTGCTAAATGCGTTCACAGTCCCAAGGTCCCTGCAACTCCACCGACAATAGAAGCAGAAGTCACTCAAAGGCTCTGTCCACGTGCCTGCAAAAACAAAGGCCTGTCCCGTGAACGAGGGTCCCACGGGGGCTGGCCTAGGAGCCCATGCTCATCTGGAGTTAGCACTCCAAACACGGTGCCTCCTTAGGCTACGTCTGTGTGTCCAATAACCCACATAAGAATAATCTTGGAAATAATGGAGGAAAGGCAAAGCCATCTGAGATCCCACCCACCCACCATCAGAACACACCAGAGCAGATAACCGTGTGAGGCCACCATGCCTGAGTGCTGTCCGCCTTTGACTGAGGTCTGAGGTTTCTGGAGAACCTGTCAAGGAGCCAGGAATGGACAAATGAAACAGCACGTCACAGTCCTATGACCTAGAACTGCCCAGATCTCCAGATGTAGAGATGAGACATTTTTCTTACAAAATGAGTTTGCAGATTTTTTGCTGCTGTTTTTTCTTTCTCACTGAATTTTTTTTCCCTCTATGCACGTGTTTTTCTTTTTTTCCTGATTTTGCTTTTTAACATGTGAGTTGAATCAGAGCATCTCACCCACACCCTACTACCGCATTGTCCTGCCAACAGCTGCACAATAAACTCCAATTACCCTTGCCTGGCACTTGAGGCCCTCAACAATCTAATTTCATTCATCCTTTATTCATCTATTCGTATGCTCACGTATTCATGCGTTTTCATTAAATTCATATTTATTAAGCATCTATTATGTCCGAGGTATAATGACAGGGAGTGGAAATACATGAATAAGATATGTTCACGGCATCAAGGAAGCTACAGTCTAGCAGGAAGCACACACGATGACTATTACTAATTACAACAAGGTAATAAGGGCCAGGATAGGGCAATGGCTGGGCACCGTGGGAGGAGCCAAAGCCGTGTGCCTAACGCTGCCATCGAGGAGAAGAGAGGTGTGAGCTGAAGTTCAGAGCCTGAGTAGGAATCTACCAAAGGCTGTTGAAGATGAGGGGACATGGGCTGTTCCAAGAAGAGGGAGCAGGGTAAACAGCATCACTAAGTGGAGAAGAAAGAGGGGAACAGGGAGAGAGAATTGAACAGTTCAACGTGGCGCCACCGTGATGGGGTAAAGCCCGGGTGGGGATTGAGATGGGCTAGAACAGGAAGTTTGGCAACAGCCAGGCCACACACGTTTTGGACTCTCTCATGGTTTAGATGACATTGGAAAATTCTAATGGAGATTCTAGATCTAGCTAATCAAGCAAGATTCTAGAAAATATGGACTTTTGCAAAGTCACTTGAGTAGAGTGTGGGTCAAGGAAGCCGTACCTCAGCAATCCCATCTTTCCCCTTTCCTACCATTCTGCCTTTCCTGAAGCTCTCTCGGTTCAACTAATGCAGCAAGCAGGAACAGTTTCTCCAACCCAGATGCGCAAGAAAAAAACCTATCTAAATTTCAATACAAGTCCTGTTTTCTCAAGGACCCCAAGGTTCTTATCCCCTTTCCCTAAGGTTCTAAGTTCCTCCTGGGCGATTCTCTGGAGGATCTGACAGCTCTTTCCTTTATCCGCTCCGTGTTTCTGCAGGAGACCTGTCCTGCATCTTTCAAAATACACCGAAGCACCAGATTCATCATAGATAACAAAGCCAACCCCTACTGAGCAAAATGTGACTCTTCCTTCCTAAAATCTTTGCTCTCCACTGATAGCTTTGTGCTAAATGTTTTTTTGCAAGTTCTCTTGGTCATTCGTACTTTGAGGCGATCACTTGGAGAGTTTGTTATTTTTCGAATGCTGATTCAAGTCCATGGGATTCAAGTCCTGTGGCCTGAGCTTCTGCATTCTAACCGAGTTCCCGGGTAATGTTGATGCTCGGGTCCATGGACCACACTTTGAGTACCAGGGATCTCTATGTTAATCGTGTTCTGCTTCTCCAGAGACGTGGCTTCTCTATTTTTGTTCTGTTATTTGGGATTAAAAAAAAAAAATTCAGCTACCTAACTCAAGAATATTATCTCTTTGAAGGCAAAAAAAAAATATGCCTTCCACATTTTCCACGTAAAGGTTACCTACTCTCCTGGGGAATCTTCTAATTCTGATGGCTTCTTCCAATTGATTTGCTGACCATATGCTTTTCTGGTTGTCAGCTCTCTTCAGGATTCAATTCAAACTCCTCCGATTGTGCAGAAAATGTCACATGTGACCCGGCTCCTATTCCTTCTGCAGCCGTTTCTGCCGCACACCCTCCTTCTCTGAGCTGCTTCCAACACTTACAAGACCCTTTCTTATTCCTGTGAGGGTTTGGGGGGAGTCTGTGCTTGCATGGGTGCTCAGTTGTGTCTGACTCTTTGCAACCCCATGGTCTGTAGCCTTCCAGGCTCCTCTGTCCTTGGGATTTCCCGGCAAGAATACTGGAGAGGGTTGCCATTTCCTCCTCCAAAGGATCTTCCTGACCCAAGGATTGAACCCGTGCTTCCTGACTCCCCTACACTGGCGGACGGATTCTTCACCACTGAGTCACTTGGGGTTGTCTAACTGGTATGCAGTTAGTTGCCTCCCCTAACGATTCTGGGGAGTTAAGGAAAGACAGGAAGTATGTCCTGTTTCTTTTGCTCTTGGCTTTTAATCTGGTTCAAAGGTTCTGCATAACTCAGATACAGGCAGGGCCTCTCCTCATATCAGAGGCAGCAAGAAGCTGATCCACGGGGTGTGGGGACAGGACAGCCTCTTCCTTCATCCATCAGGTTCTCTGTCCTCTCTTCCCCATTATTTTCATCTCTTGTTCAGCCGCTAAATCACGTCCAGCTCTTTGCAACTCCATGGACTGCAATGCAGCTCCATGGACGGCAGCACACCAGGCCTCCCTGCCCCTCACTACTATCTCCTGGAGTTTGGCCAAGTTCACGTCTATTGATTTGGTGATGCCATCCAACCTTCTCATCCTCTGCTGCCCTGACTTTAAAGTTTAATTTAACTTAAACTTAATTAATTTAATTTAAACTTTAAACCAAATTTAATTTCAACTTTGGTGATGTCCTTTCATCCTCTAGTCTAACTTCTCATTATTTTTCTCTTTATATTTTTATCTTGATAATTGTGGTGGGGGGGGTGGCATTTCTCAGGATGTCCATCTGAGACATATGACCTTTGTTTCTCTTCCTAGGTTGGTTTTTATTCTAGGCCTTCATCCTTTGCTCTCTCTTTCCTTTTACCTGTTGTGTTCAACTGTGCTTACAGCAAATTGGTGCCTGATCAGCAATGAACAGCTTTTCCTTCCTCATTGGCCGAGGTCTATGATTCAAGTTGAGCTTTCAAGCATATTCCTCTTTACCAGCTGAGGAAAGAGGAAATTTCCTCTGTGAGGAAATTCAATGTTCCATCTTTGTGGCCTCCTCCACATCAATGAGCATCTCTTTCCTCATCGTAATTAAAGCCTGTTACACTCCCATATACAAATTAAAACAAATTCTACATACGTTCCCTGTATAGTTCCTAGAGATTTGCATGTGAGCGTGGAGGTGAATACAATCCCTGAGGATGCTGCAGCCCACAGCTGCTTCCTACTCCAGATACCTACACGAGGTTCGCTGACAGGCAGCCCAAGTGGTCTCAGGACTGGAATCCTGACAAATGCTGCACCTGCCGCAGGGATCGATCCAATCAGAGCTTCTTTAGAGGCAAGGTGGCAGCAGTGAAGGTCTCCTGGCTTCTCAGGCTGCAGACTGTTTTTCCCATAAGCCTCCAAAACGCTAAAGATTCATCAGAAACTTCAGGGAAATCCTCCCCCAGCTGCTTTCTTCTCTAAGTGACGCGGCTATGCTTAGATTGGTGGTTTAGGGCTTGGCGTGAGGGTTTCATCAGATGTGGTAGGCTGTAGGCCCGGAACACTCTTCCTTTTAAGCGGTGGCCTGAGACCTGTCATCAGAAGAAACAGGCAAGAGTGTTTTAAGTTCTTTAGAGGCTGCTAGCCTATTGCTCAGGTGTCTTCTTGGGTAGATTTCTGTCCTCTTTATGCATTAGATTAGCGGGTCAAGGATACGTGTTCTTATAAAGAGTGAAGAAGAGCCAAGCCCTTCGGCCGGAAAGGCCAGGCTCTGTTCAATCAGGATGCACGGCAGGGTAGCGCAGAGTATGGGTCGGGTTCATCATCATAAGCCCAAAGAGATTTGATGGAACCCAAAGGAACCCAGCTGCAGTCCATCCGGCCTTTTAATCAAAACAACAAGCCCTGCTTCCCGGTAACCCCACCATCCTCAGTAAAGACAATTGTGTTCAGCAGCAAGAATGTCACCATTGCCACGTAGCTGTGAAGAAATGGGAAAGAGCTAAGCCAAACTGGGAAGTCATCTGCAAACAGAACAGTGGGAAGGAACACTACATACATTCAGAACTCAGGCACCTGCTGCACGCTGTCACTTTGGGGAAGAATTTTGATTATTTCAGCTTTATAATAACTTTCTGATGCACTAAAAATGTCTTGTCATCCGAGGTCCCACTTGCATGTAGAAATTACAATGTATTGATCCACAGCTTCCTTTACGTTTCAATTTAAGGCTGATAGAAGGAGGGATCTGGATTTTTCCTTAAATCACTTCCCTGCCAAAGGAGGAGAAAACAAACACAGGTGCTTTAAATTTTTCAAGGTGCAAACTAAATTACACGATGCCCAGGAGTGTGCAGTAGCATTTCTTTGTTTGAGCATGGAATAAAAGACAGATAATTAGGAAATTGGGAGTCTATTAATTTTCCAAATTTACTCATGCAAGAACCACTGAGCTATGGTGATATTTGCTTACCTCGTCATTATGCAAAAATATATTAGCTAATTATTTTGACTAATGCAATTAAGATATGCATATTTAGCATAAACCATACAATAGAAATGTTACAGTCAGCAATTGCTGGGTTGCGCTCATGGGTAGCAGAGAGGCAAAAGTCCCTGCTCAGTCTCCAATGGTAAGCCACAAGATTGCTACAACTCTGCCTGCACTGTTATTATTAGTTTGGTTGCAGTAATTAATTTACTTTACAGCATGACTAGGTGGCAGAGCCAGCAGTGGTATTAATTTTTGTTATGAGACACCTGAAGATGTCAGCTTTTGAGCAGCAGCGTCTGCACCTTTAATTGCCTTAATCAGTGGAAATGCAGTATCTCTTTCAGGGATCCAATTAAGAATGATATTGTTATTTTTCTTTTCTCTCTATAACCCTTACTAATGAATCCAGGAGCTGGAGAAAGTTAAGGTGATGGCAGGAGCCAAGAGGAGTATCTTTACTTCTTAACCTGGGAATTCCACTTGAGCTCTGAAGGGCACCAAATGCTACTTGAAATGTGGCCCATGGACCAGCCTGGACTCACGCCAGGCTCCCTGAATGGGAATATACACTTAAACTAGACCCCAGTGATTAGTGGGCTTCCCAGGTGGAGCTATCGGTAAAGAACCCACCTGCCAATGCAGGCAACTTAAGAGACGTGTGTTCAATCCTTGGGTGGAGGAGATGCTCTAGAGAAGGGATTGGCCACCCACTCCAGTATGCTTACCTGGAGATGCCCAGGGACAGAGGAGCCTGGCAGGTTACAATCCATAGGGTCTCAAAGAGTTGGACACAACAGAAGTGAGCTATACACATTCACAGTGATTAGCACGTGTATTTAAAGTTTGAGAAATGTTGCGGGAGAGGAGAGTTCAGAGTCAGCCTCCCACCTCCATGAACTTGGAATGGTCCCATCAGTGATGCGATGTGAGGGGACACTGGGAAGGAATCCATGGACGAACACAAACTTCAGTGTCCACCATCTATTCCTTTACATCTGGAAGCATTTCAGCCTCTGGGAGTTTCATAATAAAATTCATGTGCTCCTGAGAGAGAGGAGAATGTCTCTCTGTTCCCATTTCACCCTGCATTGGCTGAGACACCAGAAAAGTGAAGCAGGGAAGACGGGGAGAGAAAAGACCAAGAGAAGAGGAGGTTTGTGGAAAGGGCGGGATGCAGAGACGCCTCCACCGCGTCTCTGGTGGAGCTTCCCGGAGCTGGACTCCTTCAGGCCTCGCCCTGGGCTCCAGCTCCCCTGGTCTAAGCTTTCCAACAGGATGCCCTCCACCTGCCCCTCATGGCTCAGCTCTCACAAATCCACATGGAGTCCCAGCTCTCTCCCTCCTCAGCGGTTCTTTCTCCCATTGTCCTCACACAGGAAGAGTTGCATGGCTCAAATTCCAGCCTTCATGTTACATTTATGCTGAGCTTTCCAGAACTTCCTCCAGCTTATCCTGACTGGCTCTTTGTCCTCTATCCACCCACATTTCAGGGCATGTCATCCTACCAGAAACGCCATGGAGAGCTTTTGTTTCCCACTCCTGGCCACTAGCTGAGCCTCCACATTTCACACGGTACATCTGAAACCTGGACCCTTTCGGCTGCCTCTCCATCCCGTGTCCAGTTCCTAGAATTCTGTGTCTCAGAGTCAAGCTCCGTTTGTCATCAGCTTACTCGCTTCTGCAATAATCTCGGCCAGCACAGTTTAGGAATAAATGAACAGAGGGTGGAAGCGGTGGCATTAGTAACAGTGAAAGAGAGATTCTTTTGCTTGTAGAAGCAACAGGACCAGTGATCAGAATAGAAGCATTCTAACTCATAGTGTAGGAACAGTTATAAGCTCTTGTCATGGACTGAATTGTGTTCCAAGCCCCCTCCCCCGAAGAAATCCATATGAATGTCCCAACTCCCAGCACCTCAGAGTATGAGCACACAGGAAGAAAAGGCCTTCAGACGGGTGACTAAGGTCAAATGAGGTCATTGTGCTGCCAAGTCGCTTCCGTCATGTTTGACTCTTTGCCACCCTATGGACTGACCATAGCCTGCCAGGCCCCTCTCTCCACGGAATTCTCCAGGCCAGAATACTGCAGAGGGTTGCTGTGCCCTCCTCCAGGGAATCATCCCAACCCAGCGACTGAACTCATGTCTCTTATATCTCCTGCATTGCCAGGCAGGTTCTTTACCGCTAGTGCCACCTGGGAAGCCCAATAAGGTCATTAGATGGGGCCCGAATCCAATACGGGGTTTCCCTGGTGGCTCAGAACTCCAGTGAGCACCGAAGAATTGATGCTTTTGAACTGTGGTGTTGGAGAAGACTCTTGAGAGTCCCTTGGATTGCAAGGAGATCCACCAGTCCATCCTAAAGGAGATCAGTCCTGAATATTCATTGGAAGGACTGATGTTGAAGCTGAAGCTCCAATATTTTGGCCACCTGATGTGAAGAGCCGACTCATTGGAAAAGGCCCTGAGGCTGGGAAAGACTGAGGGTAGCAGGAGAAGGGGACGACAGAGAATGAGATGGTTGGATGGCATCACCGACTCAATGGACATGAGTTTGAGTAAGCTCCGGGAGTTGGTGATGGACAGGGAGGCCTGGTGTGCTGCATCCATGGAGTCACAAAGAGTTGGACATGACTGAGGGACTGAACTGAACTGAACTGGTGGCTCAGACAGTAAAGACTCTGCCTACAATGCAGGAGACCTGGGGTTCAATTCCTGGGTCAGGAAGATCCCCTGGAGAAGGGAAGGGCTACCCATTCCAGTATTCTTGCCAGTAAAGTCCCAAGGATAGAGGAGCCTGGCAGGCTACGGAAAAGGGTTGAACATAACTGAGCAACTAACACACACATACAATCCAATATGACTAGTGTCCTTATAGTAAGAGGGAGTGTGGACACACACACACACAGAGGGAAGACCATATGAAGACACACAGAGGAGACGGCCATCAGTGAGCCCAGGAGAAAGGTCTGGAACTGATCCCGACCCCTGCACAGTTCTTAGAAGGAGCCATATGATGAATAAGTTTGGGGGGATCTAATTACAGCATAATGACTATAGTTAACAATACTGGATTGTAGGGACTTCCTTGGTGGCCCAGCATCTGAGAATCTGCCCTGTGATGAAGGGGACTCAAGTTTGATCCCTGGTTGGGGAACTTAGATCCCACATGCCACTGGGTATCGAAACCCGTGCATCACAACTAGAGAGAAGCTTGCTTGCCATGGTGAAGAGACCATGCACTGCAGCTAAGACCCGATGCAGCCAAATAAATAAATATTTTTAAAAATACTGTATTGTGTTCTTGAAAGTTGCTAAGAGAGTAGATTTGAAAACTTACTCTACACACAGGAAATAGTAACCGTGTAAGGTGATGGATGTATTAACTAGCTGTCATGCGGTAATCATTTTGCAAAATATATGTATATCCCATCATCATCTGCACACCTTAAACTTTCACAATGTTATAAGACAATTATATCTCAATAAAATGGGGGGGGTGGATTTTACAATGAAATAAAGGAGAATCCTCTGGTCTTTTTTGAAAATAATCTTTTTAAACTTAAAACTATTTTGTTTATTTGGCTGTACTTTGTTGCCACGTGGGCTTTTCTCTAGTTGCAGGGAGCCAAGGCTGCTCTCTAGCTGCGATATAAGGCTTCTCACTGCGGCGGCTTCTCTTGTTGCAAACCACAGGCTCTAGGGCCCGTGGGCTTCAGTAGTTGTGGTTCCCAGGCTCTAGAGCACAGACTCAGTAGTTGTGGCGAATGGGCTTAGTTGCTCCTGGGCATGTGGGATCCTCCTGGACCAGGGGTCAATCCCCGGTCTCCTGCATCGGCAGGTGAATTCTTTATCATTGAACCACCAGGGAAGCCTACCCCCTAGGTTTTTCAGATAAGAAACACCCTCTCTACTTGGGCCTGGTGATGCTATGGTATAGGGATATGTGATCTGTGTTTTCCATCCCAAGGGGAAATGAAAGCCAATCCCTGAACTTGTTCCCTGGAGGAAATTAAAAAAATGCTAGCACAGGGGCTCCTTTCTGAGCCACAAGGGGCTTTTTGTTGATCCTTCAAAGAGTCTCCAACAAGGAGCATGAGTCAGCCGGGTGGCAAACATATTTGTTTTCACATATTAGTCATATATTTGATAGAGTGTATAGCAAATGTATGTGATAACATAAAATATATTTTAAAATTACAAATTTGGACAGCTGTCATGACATTTGAAAGAGTACATTAAAAATCTTGCTATATCCCTTTTTAAATTCCATGCCAAATGGCTAAATTTGTCAGCCTTTCCACATATTTTATATTTACTTGTTTGTTGTGATTTTTTTTCTCGAAGGAGCTCACCAGGTGATTTCTGGGCATTTGGTCAATGTTAATGAAAAGTCCGCTTTGTAAAAGCTAAATAAAAAGTGAGTCTAAGAAGAGCCCTGCCCAACTCCACCCAGTTTGTCCTATTTTCACAACCTTCCTTGAGCAAACCTGACAAGAAAGTATCAGGCAGTAAATGGGAGATTTAGCAAACAGGGTTGGCAGAACAAGAAAGCAAAATTTGGGGTTCAAGAACTGAAATTTCAAACTTTGTGCACTTGAGTTGAATTTGGCGCCATGTTACATATTCCTCACTTCCTGCAGGGACGGTGGTGCTAAGCTCCTACCAATTATGGCCATGAGGGTTCTTCCACTTCCACTGGGGCAGGTTCAGTCCCTGGTCAGGGAACTAAGATTCTGCATGCTGCATATGCAGCCAAAAAAGAAAGAAAATTGCCTTGAGGGAACACAAATTTAGCGCAAGAAAGCCCAGAAATTCAAATTAAAAAAAAAAAAAAACATTTTGAATTATAATTTTTTAAGAACAGTAGATGAAGCCAAATAAAGCATGTCAAGAGGCCAGATGAGGCCTGTGGGCTGCCATTTTGCAAACTTTGCATGACACAGTAGTTAAAAGTGTCAGAAATCAAGCCAAAGGAGTTCCATACCATGCTGGTTTCTTACCATACACATATCCTAAGGAATTTGGCTGTGGGGCTACTTCATATGTAAAACTGCACTGTAAGTATATTTTATATATTATATATGGTTTTAATATATTGTATGAAATTCTCATGGTAGAAGAAACTAGCATTGGCACAGATAACCCAATGCATTGAGGGGCAGGTGTGTGGGGGGGAATGTTGGTTTTTATTGGCAATTGGAAGATATGTCTTCCTGTCTTCCTGATTTTACTTAGGTTGACTCAAAAGGCTTAAAGTGGTTTACTTTGTCATAAAAGCTAAGAGCTGAGAATGAGGAGTGGGCAGGTCCATGTGCATGATGGTGGCAGAAGGAAGATGGCCCCGAACCCGAGGTTGGCCTCAGGTCACCAAGGGTGGCAGTGTGAAGTTGTCCTTTGGAATGGAGCTAATCCTTAAACTGTGTGCACATCCAAAACATTAGCTATCTGCTGTCAGGCCGTTCTGAGCCACATGCCGAGTTAATTAACACAGAGATGCTTGCTACTGGAACCCTCCAGAGAGGAAAACAGAAAGAGGAGCAGGCCTAAGAGGAGACCGAGCCCTCAGGGGAATGGCAAACACAGGAGCCTCTTCAGTTTTTATTCCTTTCTGTTCTTGTGATACAAGGGCAATGGGTTAGTCAACCCCATTTCTGTTTCATTGTCTGTTGTAATTCCAAGGAAGACATCATTGGTGAATAAAGATGCCTTACCACATCCCAAGGACTGAACATCGAAACTCTCAACATCCCTTCTGTGATGGTCAAAAGGAAGGGTTCAACGAAATGATGGTCTGCCCCTCCAAGTCAACAACTCCCTGCTGGGAGCCTGTGACAAAAATGATGACCATTGTCTCCACAACCATATTGACATATAAATGGATTTATACATTTGAAAGTAAAATATGCCCAAAGTGTTACAGTTCTAGGTTGTGGTGAATGTATCCACACACATAGACACGCAGATACCTCTTCTTTGTAGTTTTAGGGACTAGTTAGGAGAGAAAACCATCCAGTCATTCACCTACCTCTTGAATACAAGACGGCAGTGTGTGTGTCTGGGGCTCATGTTTAGAAGTCAAGGGACGATATGGAGCAACACCATTTGTTGTGCAAAACCCAGCAACCGATGGAAAACCACTTACTACTACTGTGAGGGCTGAGAAAATTAGTCTGGACTGTCTCGTAGCAATGGAGATGCAGAAGAAAGGAATACGAAGGCGGGTACCCGGAAAGAGGAAGAAATAAGACTTGAAAAGTGGCAAAATACAATGTCAATATGTCATACAAGTTTCATGCATGGATGCTGAGGAAGCCAGTTCAGAGAAAGAGGGAGAGTGAGAGAAGCTGCTGGAAGGGAGAGGGTCCCTAGCTGCAGAGTCAGACAAACTTGACTGGGAAAGAGGAATACCGTATGGTCTCACATATGGAACCTAAAAAAACCACACTCACAAAGGGGAGATCAGATTACCAGAGACAAGGGGTAAGGAGGAGGAAGAACGGGAGCAAGCTGGTCAAAAGGCACACATTTCCAAGCATAAGATACAGAAGTACTAAGGACATACAGCATGATCCCTGCAGCTAATTCCGCTGTAAATTGTACAGGAAAGTCATTAAGAGAGTAGATCCTGAGAGTCTCATCACAAGAAGTTTTTTCTTTTCTTTTCATGTAACTCTCTGAGATAATGGATGTTAACGAAGCCTATTATAGCAATCATTTCACAATATATGTCAATCACATCATCATGCTATACACTTTCAGCTTACACAGTAATTTATGTCAACTATTTCTCGGTAAAACTAAGGGAAAAAGCAGACAGACCTGACTCAGGCCTGTGATCCCAGGGAATTCCTTTAATGCTCTCTTTTTAGAAATGATGACAGCATCTGCATAGCGTGGTCGCAGGATGAGAAAAAAAAAAAAATGTACACATCAGAGGCAATAGCGCCCGGCATTTAAAAGCATTAACTCTGGAATAGACAAATTCCTCCTCTTGGTAACCATGTAGCCTTGGGGAAATTATTTTAAGATCTCCAGGCCTCCCTTTTCCATGTGTAAAATTAAAATGATAATGGTAATACTTATCTCATTTGTTGTTTATCTCATTTGTGTAAAATTAAAATGATAATGGTAATACTTATCTCATTTAACATTTGTAGGTGTTAAATGAGACAATATATGGAAATCATTCCAATCAGTGCTTGATGTATAGTGACCACTCAATGTGTATTAACTATTTTTAGGGAGAGTGTTTAGCTCAGCATTTTGAACAACAAAGAAGCTCAAATAACAATAGCCACAATTATGTTCACTGTGTAGAGTTTTGCACAAATAGTGCTGTAATGGAACAACATTAAGGAAGTGCCATTTGAGATTTCCCTGGTGGTCCAGAGGCTAAGACTCTGCGCTCCTAAGGCAGAAGGCCTTGGGTTCAACCCCTGGTGGGGGAAATAGAACTGCACACCTCAAGAAACAGTTCTCACGCCACGTGGAAGACGCCTGCAGATCCTGTATGCCGCAACCAAGAGTTTGCTGGCCACGACTAAAGATCCTGTGTGTCGCAAGAAAGACCCAGCACAGCCAAATAAATAAATCAAGATGTTTTTAAAAAAGGAAAGGCCGCTTGACAGAGATACAGAAATGAGAAGAGAGCCACAGACTAGTCATGACACTCAAATTTCCCCTGGACCCGGAGAGAGAGCACAAGAGATGTCCCCGACTCAGCCAGACACAGGCCAGGCTGAATCACCACGGCTGTGCCCATCAATCACCCTTGACTTTGGCGATTCGCAAACCCAGGCCACGCATCTGGGTTCAGAGAGGCACGCCAAAGCCCCACAAGGCGAAGATGGAGAAACATCTCGGACTCCACAGACAGCAGCCCCCTCCTGATGGGCCTTGTCTCCTCTCCGCCTGGCCTGCATCTCACCTCACAGCACCCCCACTACTGCCGCCGCCATCATTTTGGCTAATTTTGCATTAGCCATGTGGACTGTCGGATGGTTTCTGCTGTATTTTGTTGCCCTTTCAAATATTTCTTAAATAGAAGATTGTACCATCTGGTGGACAATCTGCCTGTGTGCTATCTCACCTATCACAGCATGGATCCACTCCTATTAGGGAAGGAGAGAGGGAGAGAGGAAACGCCGTTTGCTAGAACGCTGCCTCTGGCCGCCTGCAGCCCCCGTGTCTCTGAGATGCTCTCTCTCCCCCAGAGGTCTGGTTCTGCCTGCACAGC
Organism: Cervus canadensis; assembly: GCF_019320065.1. Lineage (NCBI taxonomy): Eukaryota > Metazoa > Chordata > Mammalia > Artiodactyla > Cervidae > Cervus > Cervus canadensis. Next base: position 11,077,440 of record NC_057408.1, read on the forward strand.
CGTCAGCGTCTAGGTGCTTCTCCCACTCACAGCACAGCCAGGCGATTACTCGTGGGGCCTCGAGGAGCAGATGTCTCCATAGATAGAGCCTTTGGACCTGGGTTGATATTTTACCTACATGAGCATCACATGGTGATCCAGGGCACTTCATACGTGCAGCAGAGTGTGGCCAAGTCCCAGTTAAATTCCACACACCTGTGACTCTACCAAGTCAAGAAATTGATTCAAGGAGTTCAGAATAATCATGGTACCTCAAGAAGGAAGGAATCCACAGATATATTAAGGCATATTTGTGTATCTGTATGTGCATGTCTGTATGGTTATCGTATGCCTCATGAATCTTGATGGAGGGGCTCAGGGCGTATTTACCTTTCATCCTGCTCTATGCGAGCTCTAAGTAACTCCTTAGAGCCTTCTGAGAGCCTGATGACCGCCTGCTCTAAGTCGCTTCAGTTGTGTCTGACTCTTTGTGACCCTATGGACTGTAGCCCTGCAGGCTTCTCCGTCCGCGGGGTTTTCCAGGCAAGAATACTGGAGTAGGCGGCTGTGCCCTCCGCCAGGGGATCTTCCTGACCACAGGACCGAACCCGTATCTCTCACGCCCCCTGCACTGGCAGGCAGCTTCTTTGCCACCAGCGCCACCTTACACTGCCCTGTGTGAGTCTCTCAGTTGTGTCCGGCTCTGCGACGCCGTGGACTGCAGCCCACCAGGCTCCCCTGTCCCAGGGGTTCTCCAGGCAGAGCGCTGGAGTGGGTTGCCATTTCCTTCTCCTAGGGAACATCTACTGCACCTGGGAAGAGATGGAGAATTGGTGTTTCCGGCTTAAAAGATGACACTCTCAATGGTGGCAGTGAGAGCATTTTCTGATAAACTTTGTTTAATGGGAACAAAAGCAACTCTGATATTTGTTTTCCATTTGGGGATGAGTGCCGTGGTCTCAACAGGGCTCATGGCAGAATCCCAACTGAGTTTCAAGCATGGCAATTGTCAAGTAGCTAAGAATTGGAGATCTTGAACAAAGCTGCCGAAAGTTGGATCCAGACTCTACTTTCTACTAAATGTGCGATCTTAGGCAAACTGGGCTTCCCAGGTGGTTCAGACCGTAAAGAACTGCTTGCAATGCAGGTGACCCGGGTTCGATCCCTGGGTCAGGAGAATCCCCTGGAAAAGGGAATGGCAACTCACTCTATTATTCTTGCCTGGAGAATTCCACGGATGGAGGAGCCTGGCAGGCTACAGTCCGTGCGGTCGCAAAGAGTCAAATAATCACTGAGCGACTAATACTTTCACTTTAGGCAAATTGACATAACTTCAGCTTCCTCATCTAGAAAATGGGTATAATAATCGTACCTACCTCATAGGGCACTTCCTATATGCAGACACTCTCCTAAAGACTTCATAAATCGGTCAAAGAAAAGCTCCCTCTTGTCCTAAGTGGAATCAGGCATAACGCCACTGCCCACATGAACTTGTGTTAACATCTGCACCCCATTGTCCATGTGGCCAGACAGTCAACGTCACACAAGCCCAGACTGCAGAGTGGACCCCTTTCCTCCCACAGCACAGAGATAAGGCCTGTACTGAGGCCACTGCCTGCTCCCACTGCTACTCCTTTGCGACTTGAGATACGGCAGGATACGAGCAATTTGCCAGCTCAGCAGATAAAGACGCTGCTCACTCCAGTTTAAAATGGCATCTGCATAGTTATACAGTTCCCCCCAATCTCCCACTAAAAGACACGTAAACATATAATAAAACAAAAACTCACCACAAAACCCAAAGCTAAGCTCAGCGGATAACCTGTGGTCAGAATTCTAATTCTACTAAGTATGGATTCCTACTAATTACAAGGCCGTTGGAACTGGACTTAGGAAAACCGTTAGTGGCCTGCCATACTTTGTCTCATGAACTAGAAACAGTCTCATCCAGCCAAAAGTAGATAAGAAAATTCTTCACTTCTCCCCCAGTACATTCTCCCTCACGTCTACCCACTGGGGGAAAAAAAAAAAAAAACCACAGTGGCCTTTTCTCTCATTGCATAGTGATGTTTCTGAAATAAAAATTTAAGCTAATATTAATGGTTACTCTATGGCAGGCATTCTGCCAAGCACTTCGTCAGTGTTAATGCATTTAATGCCCGCAAGGACCCAATTAAATAGGTACTTCATTTTTATCCCCATTATAAAGTTGAGGCAACAGAGGCACAGAAAAATTATTTTGTCAGGATCTCACAGCTAATAAATGACAGACTGGGATTTGAACCCAGGGAGTCTAGCTCTAAAAGTTGGATTTGTAAATGCTATATATGACTCAGTTATTCCCATCATTCCTCATACTTCCACATCCATACAGAAATAAAAATTTTAAATATGGACGTTTTTGAAATCAGTTTTCTCATGTTTCATATTTTTGAAACTGTTATTCAAAAGAATGGCTTCCATAATAGAATTCCTATTTTGAACATCTTTTGACAATAATAAAAATAGCTAACATATATCAAATTGGACATGAACTTGGGCAGACTCCAGGAGATAGTGAGGGAGAGGGAGGCCTGGAGTGCTATATAGTCCATGGGGTCGCAGAGTCAGACACGACTTAGCAACTGAACAACAACAGCAAAACAGATCAGATGCTCACTAGGAATTAGGCACTGTGAAGTATCTCACTTAATTCTCTTAATACTCCACTGAGGGTGATACTATTACTATCCTGAGGAACCTGAGTCACAGAGAGGTTAACTTCCCCCAGATGGCAGAGCTTGTGAGTGGCCGATTGGATTCAGAAACTGCAGCCTGGAGCCAGAATGCTTTCTCTTCATCACTGTCCTTGCCCTTCATAATCCTTTAAGGGAATTTCCCAACGTAAGCCTCATTTACTCTCTCTCTCCTTCTATCATCAACCATTAAGAATGAGGCCTATAGAAAAGGTTGCCAGTGTTTCCCCCCTCACCTTATCTTTCATGTACACAGTTCCGGTACGTTGGAGGGGGCATCTGTGTTGACTACAAAGATGAGCCTATGTTGGGTTATGAGTGATGTCCAAGAGCAGCCTCAGAGCAGCCACACACCCCCATGAGTGGCTCTCATTCTAGAACAACACTGTCCCAAACCTTTTGTGATGATACAGATGTCCAATACAGCATCTCATAGGTACACGTGGCTACTGAAGGCTTGAAATATGGCTAGTGAGACTGCAGAAACAAATTTTTAATTTTATGTAATTTTAATTGTGGATGAGAATTTAAATTTAAGCAGCCACATGTGCTAAACATTGCCCCATTGCACCGCACAGCCCAGGATCCTTAGACCCGGGAAGACCTTCCAGCCACTTGTCTCCAGCATCCTTAGTTTGCACAGCAGCAACTAGACAAATTCTTCCATTCACAAAAATTGGGGCAGAGAAGTTGTTCCAGCAATCCCCAAATAGAAGATGGACCAGCCCCATCCAGATTGCCTGTGGTTCTTAGTGGGGAACCCATGAGCTATCCTGTCTCACCCATTTTGGTGACTTCATTTCCAAGAAGCTACCGATGCTACCAGTTATCTCTCTGGAAACCACAGTCTTTACTCAGTGTTTGCCACGGTGCTTCAGAGATTCTGCAAACATTTCATTTGAACTGCAATTTTAAATATGTTTAATCACGCAAACAGTAATTTAAAGCACTTGAGGGATATGAACAAATTCGAGACCACAAACCATAACCTGGTACTATCAGATTAACTAGTTTCTATGGCAATTTGAGAATCCTGCCCCTGTAGCCATCTCCGAGGAAGCAGAGGATGTTCTGAGGTTACAAAGTAAATTTAATAAAGAAAAAAAACTAACCATATCCCTCTACTTACTTACATGTCTGAATCAAAATCATCTCCATACTCTATAACCAAAACAAAAATTCATAAGTAAAGAGGGCAGAATTGGGAAATGAGATCACATGGCATTCCTAATTCCACAGTTTCAACTTTTTGTGTTCAACCGAACAGTATCCAAATTCTCTTTGAATGCTTTAAAATAAAGAAAGCTTAAAAGTATCGTGGCACAAGTGTGCAAATTACAAAATAGATTAAAGGTACTCAAATGCTCTGCTTGCTGCTTTGCCTGCTTCAATGCTACATAATGTTTTATCTGGAACAGATGATATTTTCCTGCTTTATAAACAAAAATTTTGACAACCACTGAGTATAATGTTGGAGGGTCCAGCAAGGTGTAAGATGACCTCACACCAGCATGGAAGTGTTCTTTCCACTCACTCGTCGTGAGCTCATCTGCGTTAAGTGGGATCAGATAGAGAGGTGACAATATATTAGATTTCAGCATCACCAGGAGAGAAGTCAAGTGATGATAGTTAACATCACCTTGTCAACGTGCTTCAGACCAAGCACAGAGGCTCTATTTGACTTCACAAAGTGTGATCCTGTGTGTGATCATTCAGTACTTTTAATGCAGGAGCTCAAATACCTCTGAGTGTTTACAAAGGCTTTAACTATGCCTCCCACTTCCCAGGTGGTGCTGGTGGTAAAGAACCTGCCTGCCAGTGCAGGAGACATAAAAGACACGGGTTCGATCCCTGGGTCAGGGGGAAGGAAGGTCCCCTGGAGGAGGGCAAGGCAACCCACTCCAGTATTCTTGCCTGGGGAATCCCATAGTCAAAGGAGCCTGGTGGGCTACAGTCTACTGGGCTCACATAGAGTCAGCCATGACTGAAACAACTTCACACACATGCCTCCAGCTTATTCCTTCCTCTTTCCTTACCTTTAGAATTAGTTTTCCGGACCATACACAATTTTGGTGGCTGCCTGCCTTTTTAAACTGATGGATGACTGCAACAATTGCTGTTGCATTTTTAAATGTACACAAAAAGTGAGGCCAACAACATGAAGACTGCGGTTGGGTGTCAATATTTTAAAGAATACACATTTCAACAGGGACTTCATTTGGTGAATGTCTGTGAAAATCAGGAACCGAGGGGAAAATGCCTCTGCTAAATAACTGGATGCTCAAGAGAGAGCATCCAGTACGATGCAAAAGGGACCCCCAGAGGGAAAGGGACCACACTAGGGTCATCAAGTGGGGAGTGCATTCTCTCACAGGCTGATTTCTTCCACTTATCCTAACCTCGTCCACACTTGCTTATTGTAGGATAATTTCTCTAAGCACCTCTTCTCCCACAACACCTTGGAAAAGAAAAAGAAAAAAAAGGGGGGGGGGGAAGGCTGCTTTATTTTACAGCTAATTTGCTGTAAGCACATAGCCCAGCTGCTCACAATGAAGTAAAAGAGGAAATGAGAACAGAGGGAACCTTCTAATGAAGGCGGGTGGGGGAGCAGTAAGGAGGTGGAAGGATACGAGATGCTATTTGTATGATTAAAGATGAGCAAAAACCAATGGTAAGCAGATACTTGCGTCTTGAGCCTTGGAACAGAGAAATGAGAGAGAAAAAATTACGGAAGAGCAAATATTTGTTCAAGATGGTATTTTAACTGGCCCAAAGAAATCTCTCCCAGGTTTCCATGATACAAAGTTATATTACATTTTAGGTTTTGCTCTTGAACATGCTATCACTGACCTATTATTTGTAGACAAGGGATAATTGTAAAAACAGATGCTAAAAACTTGCAATTCTGTAAAAATAAATTGTTCAGAGAGGTGAGTTTAGTTGATCGGGAAATTTAGCTGAATGGGAAAAGGTTCAGATGCAATGATTTGGGGACCATTGGGAAAATGGCATCCTAAACTTCTGAGTTAGCAGCCTGCATGCCTCGCTCTTACCAAATATTTCCTTGTAAAAACAAGAAAGATCACATTCTTTATTGCATGCTCTTCTTTCTGCCAACTCAGCATGCACACACACAAGCCCTCCCTCCTTCACAAGACCTTCTCTAATTCTTTCCCCTGGGTGCCACATCAGAATGGGGTGCATTTTAGACTTTTTTGTACTTTTTCAAACCACAGAATGCAATATTCATATGGAAATGAAGAATTTTCTGAAGTTTTAGCTCCTATAATATAACTGAGATGGGGGGGCATGGGGCAAGGAGCACAGCTTATGAGCTAGGAAATAAATAGATTTTAATATTCAGCTTTAAATAAATGTACTGAATTGGTCTGGATAATAATAATGCCAAAATAATTAATTTGAGCCTGGCTTTCTCATTTGTCAGTGAGAGTAGGTTGCTGTGCTCCAAGGCTTCTATGAAACAGTACAAGGGTCGGCCCATCATCCCTCTGAAGCTCAGGGCTCCTCTGTATGTCTCTGGTGGAAGCCGAGGCTTCATTTCCTCTGACCTGGCTGGGGGCTCGGGTCTGGCCAGCCTGAGAATCCTTACTCTGAGAACTGTTTCTGCATCAAGGGAGTTTCTGACCCTACCTCATATCCTGTAGCATTTCTGCAGAGGAAATCCACACTTTTAGTTGCTATTTGATCGCAACGATTGGGAATTCCAAGTTCCTGTTTAATCCTGCTGGGTACATTGGAATAATTCCTTTATTCTCCTGGTGACAAGGATTAGGGACCACTGTAGTGGACAAAGCATTCTCCTTGGCACAGTGAGATAAGAAGTCCCCAAAATTCTGAAAATAAAAAGTAAATAATAAAATGTACTGCAAAAAAACTGATAAAGCTCCGGGCAGCTTAAAATCATCCAAATCTAACATCCACAAATTGGCAAACAAGTACATACCTAGATCCAGGTTCAGAAATGATAAAAACAATGACAATAATTTTTTAAATACCAAAAATGTACTTCTCTTATTTTTGGAAAACTTTATGTTTTAAGAATAGAAAAAAATTTTTTTAGAAAGTCATTGATAGGAAAGAACAGAGTGAAGCTTTTTGGAGCATAACAAAATATTGACAGGCAGGATCAAGAAGATGATAAATTATTCTGTTTTTTGAAGTTTGCTGTCTACTTTTTCTCAGCACTTCATCACCTAAAACTTTCTCAGTGTGTTAACCCAAATAGTTATGGGTCCATTCTGTATAACCTGTGTAGAAGAACTGGAGGAGTACTAAAAATATAGGAAGGGATGGTATAGTAGAGTACCATACAGCCATGAAAATAAAGGGGGGAATGTCTCTATATAATACTTAGGAGTAATCCTAGGATATATTTTGTTGAGTGAAAAAAGAGAAATTGAGTGTAATTTTCAGCTGTGATTCTAAGAAATAGGAGGAAGAAATGTATCTATAAACTAAGCATATTTATAAGTGTTCAAATATGTATAAACAAGTAATTCTCAATCAGGATTTTGCCCCATGGGGGATATTTGGCAATATCTACACATATTTTTAGTAGTCTCAACCAGGAAGATGCTACTGGCATCTAGGAGTTAAGAGCCCAGGGATGCTGCTAAATATCCTATTGATACTTTAGATGATTAATTAACAAAACAAGATGAAGTTAGAATATTGCTTTTCCTAGTGCATTAGTGGATCTAGGCAATAATTATCACTGGCTGCTCACATGGCAAAAACTTAGACATTCTATGAGTACTGATGGAAGAAATTCCACTGCTTATGAAATATTCTTGCCAAATAATTAAGCCTGAATCCAGTGAAGCCTCGAGATCTCACCACTACTTCCAAAACACAGAATACAACAAAACGATAGCTTGGAAATATGATCAGCAAAATCCAGATAGTGGAAAATCCTTCAACAAATAAATTGCAAGGGGAAAAAATGATATGGAGATGGAACGTAACATATTTCAAAAGTTAAAAGACATCAACTATTTAATGAATTAGTTGGACTTTGATACTAACCTAAAAAATGTAAAAAAAAAAAGATTATAGATGATTAGAGAAATCTGATCACTGACAGATGTTTGATGATAATAAAGGCGTTTTAAATTTTTTAGATCAATAATGGTATTATTGGTCTTTTTGTGTTCTGCTATTTTAGCATCATTTACTAAAATGATTTATAGATGAAAGGATGTGGTGTTACGGATTTGTTAAAAAATAATCCATTCAGGGGAGGGGGTGAGTATAATTAAGACAAGATTGACAGAGCTGATAATCATTGAACATGAGTGAAATGGGCATATGGGAGTTCATTATACTCGTCTATTTTCATATAAAACTTGAAATTTTCTATCATGAAATGTTTTCAAAAGCTTAAAGATGAATAAAAGTAAAAGATCCAATGGCATTCCTTAGTTTCTCGCCATACTAGAAATCCTTCCCAGCAAGCATTCTGGTGGAGATGTGTTTGCAGGAAGCATGCTCTGAGAAGTGTTCTGTGAGCGTCTTAGGAGTGTTATCTAAACTGTACAGATGATCTTATGTATAAAGCAGAAATAGACACAGACGTAGAGAGCGAACGTGTGGATACCAAGAGGGAAAGAGTGGGTGAGATGAATTGGGGGTTTGGGACTGACATATACACACTGTTGACACTACCTATAAAACAATAACTAGTGAGAACCGACTGCGTAGTGCAGGGGACTCTACTCAACGCTCTGTGGTGACCTAGGCATGAAGGACACCCCCCTAAAGGGTAAGATATATGTATACGTGTGAGGCTTCCCAGGTAGCGCTACTGGTAAAGACTCCACCTACCAATGCCGGAGACATGGGTTCGATCCCTGGGTTGGGGAGATACCCTGGAGGAGGGCATGCACCCCACTCCCGTATTCTTGCCTGGAGAATCCCATGGACACAGGAGCCTGCCTAGAGTCCATAGGGTCACAAAGAATCAGACAAGACTGAGCATCTGAGCGCACGCACACATGTATTGCTCACTCTGCTCTATAGTAGGAGCTAACGCAACATTGTAAAGCAACTATACTCTAATAAAATTTTAAAATAATCAATTAATTAACCAGTAACAGCAAAAAAGAAAAAGTATCATAACAAGATTCTCAATGCTCCATTTCCTGACAATATGTCTTCTTAAATAAGCAGTTATTCAATTATTTCAGAAAGTCTCTTTGCTCCCATTTTTCCTTCCTTCAGAATAATATAATAATAGTAATAATAAAAATTGTAATAATAAGTACACTCAAACCAACATTCTGAGGTGTATAAAGGCCATGCCAATAATCAGGCCATGCCCTTCTTCAGTCTGGTCTCAGTGAGCTGAATTTAAAATTACAGATGGTCCATAGTAGAATTTACCATTAACAGCACCAGCCTAATCCTTTCAGTTCAGCTCACTTTCTATCACAACTGAACTCTTCCCAGGTGCCAAGGGCTGTGATATAGGAGGCCCTACAGGGATGAATAAGACAGACTTTCTTCTCTGCAAACTTGTACAAGCAGGGGTGGTGGTGGTTTAGTCACTAAGTTGTGTCTGACTCTTGCAACCTGGTGGAGTATAGCCTGCCAGGCTCCTCCATCCATGGGATTCTCCAGGCAAGAATACTGGAGTGGGTTGCCATGCCCTTCTCCTGGGGATCTTACTGACCCAGGGATCAAACCTGGGTCTCCTGCATTAGAGACAGATTTTTTACCAACTGAGCCACCAGGGAAGCCCATAGCAGAGACATAAGCAAATTGACAATATAGCAGAGTCTATACGAAAACAGAAGAATGCGGGAAGCGGGCAGGGAGGACCATTTTCCCCAGGTAATAATAAGGAAAGCTTCTCAATGATCCCTAATGACCTAACTAGGGCTTTGAAGTCCACTACACAGAGGGGGGCTTTTCCATACTGAACACATAAGGAAGCAAACCCCGGAGAACCCACAGTTACCATGCTATCCTGTTTGGGATGGCTTTCAAGGAGAGTAAGCTCAATTTTTTAAAGAGATGGTACAAAATCCCAGGGCTTTGCAGGTGGCACTAGTGGTAAAGAAGCTGCCTGCCAATGCAGGAGATGCAACAGACATGGGTTTGAGCCCTGGGTTAGGAAGATCCTCCGAAGGAGGGCATGGCAACCTACTCCAGTATTCTTGCCTGGAGAATCCCATGGACAGAGAGGCCTGGAGGGCTCCAGTTCATAGGGTTATAAAGAGTCATGACTGAAGCAACTTAGCATGCATGTTAGCACACAACACCCCAGACCTAGAGGAATTAAATAATTTCCTTGGGATCCTTCAAGACTCTCTCAGCCTCACCAGGGAAGCCGGCTTGCTGTATGCAACTCTGCCCACGACCCAGGTCACTCTTGCTCAGGGTTTATTGGCCACAAAAATGGGTCTAACCTTCAGAGCTTCATTTGGCACCTCAAGCGTTCCCTCCTCAAATGCTGTCTCCCACCCCATCTGCCTGTGACAAGACTCCTTCAAGGACCAGACGTCTCTAAAATTAGGCATGGACGGAGATTTACACTGATTCTCTCGATTCAGTCCAGACGCGTCAACTTTCCTGGAAGCCAGCAGATAGTTCCATAAATTACTGCAGCCCTTAACCGCCCATCTATTTTTAAAGTGTGGTCTATATCAAATGCAAGTAAATCTGAGTTGTTGCCTCAATAACTCTGCCTCCTTTCTTTCCCTGTTCCCTTCTCTCCCCAAGTGTACTTAGCTGGCAATACATTTGGAGCTCAGGATATCTTTCTTTCCTTTTTTTTTTTTTTTTCCAGCCTCTGGAGGATTGCGAAGAGCAGTGGCACTTTTCATTTCGGGATGTGTGGAAACAAAAACTTGAGCACATCGGTTCTTAATATGCACCCTGCTCCAGTGTACCACACGGACCCTGTCTCTAGAGACACTGTGCTCGTTGATGGAGGTACCCAAGGGACTGAGTGTGGGGGACGTTCTAGGACCCGAGAGCTAGAGCAGGTCTAAACATCCCCATCCGTTTCAGGGATTCTGGTTCAAACATGCGCTCGAGTCCTCTCTTACCCAACTAGGTTATGGCACCTGGGGCTCATGCCTCCCGATTCTTATTTTATTTTTTAACTTTAAACACATGTTTTATTACTTTTTGGGTGTGCTGGGTCTTTGCTGCTGCTCGTGGGCTTTCCCTAGTGGCAGCGCGCAGGGGCTCCTCCTTACGGCAGAGGGTGGGCCCCGGGCCCCACGGGTTTCAGTAGTTGTGGCTCCTGATCTCCAGAACCACAGGCTCCATAGTTGTGGCACACGGGCTTAGTTACCCTACGGCATGTGGGATCTTCCCGGACCTGAGATGGAACCCGTGTCCTCTGCACTGGCGGGCGAATTCATAACCATTGGGCCACCAGCGAAGCCCTCCGTACCAGCCAATCTCCACCCCGCACCTTGCTGATGTTCTCTGCACAGGCTGAAGAGGTGGGGGTGGGGGGATGCCGTCTCCCTCATCCCTGGCCACCACCCCAAACGTCTAAGAATAATCAGTTGTGTCCCGAGGAGAGAGGATACACCTAAGAAGGGGTCTGAGTCCACTTCGCGTTTGAAAGCTGGCAGCCTCGAGCCTCCCTCTTGCCTCCCCCAGGGGTGCCTCACATCTGGACAAGCTGATCTGAGTACCCTTTCCTTCGGCACTAGCAGGAGCTTCAAACCCTACCAGCCTCCATGCCTGGGAGATCTCACTCCAGCCCAGACCCTTCCCCATGCCCTAGGGAGTCATCTGGAGCGCCTGGCCCTGCTCTTCCTAGAGACTCATGATGTGAGTCCTGAACCTTTTCACACCCTCTGGATGTGCGTGGCACACGCTTGCACATAGGGCAGCTCAAGTTCTCCCCAACGCTCCCTGTTGGGAGAGACCCCACACCCCTCCACCAAAGCTCAGCCTGCCGCATCCTATACATCACCTCTCAGGGGGATGCCATCTGCTCGGATCCACGAGTGTGGACCACCTGCAGCAGACGTGTATGCCACTTCGGGCTTCCCAGCCCGTCTCACCCCCTCAACAACTAGTCACAGGTGGCCTTTTCTTACGCCTGGAGAGCAGGATGGCAGGTGCCTCCTGCCTGAGTGTTGTTCAGTTGCTCAGTCATGTCCAACTCTCTGCGACCCCATGGACTGCAGCACGCCAGGCCTCCCTGTCTTTCACTGTCTCCCGGAGCTTGCTCAAACTCATGTCCGTCAAGTTGGTGATGCCATCCAACTGTCTCATCCTCTGTCGCTTCCCTCTCCTCCTGCCCTCCATCTTTCCCAGCATCAGGGTCTTTTCCAAGGAGTTGGCTGATGAATAAGGCCAAACACATGCTAACAAATAGAATCAATGAGTCACTTATAAAAAAGAAAAGTTGGGGGGAAAGTACTAGATCAGGATTCCTGCCTTACATTCTATTGTAATGTTCTAAAATTTTTCAAAGCTTTTCTACATTTATCGTCTCAAAATCTATGTTGAAGGGGTAGAATTGGCATAGCACAGCTGATTGTCTGTGTATCATCTTTGTTCCTTGTTAGCCAACCTTGGTTTTGTTTAATACCCACTCTTAAGAAAAATGACCCTGGGACTTCCCTAGAAGTCTAGTGGCCAAGACTTCTAATGCAAGGTGTGTGGATTTGAGTCCTGGTCAAGGAGTTAAGATCCTACATGCCTTGTGCCAAAAAAAACGAAGCAATGTTGTAACAAATTCAATAAAACTTAAAAAATGGACTACATTAAAAAAAAAAAACCTTTGAAAATGAAAAATAAAAATGATCCTATTCCCATCTCAGGTGAAAATGAAAGCCAGAGCTTGGCAGAGGATAATCCCGGATCAAATCTGTCCTGCCACCATTTCACATGCCCTGGAGCTAACAGTGTGTGATGGTTCATTTTATGTGTCAACTTGACTGGACCATGGTGCTCAGATATTTGGTCATTGTTCTTGATGTTTCTGTGAGGGTGTTTGTACATGAGATTTATATTTAAATCAGCAGACTTTGAGTAAACTGCCCTCCACAATGTGGGTAAATTTCATCCAATCAGTTGAAGTACTGACTTTCCCCAGACTATAAAAAGTGTAGATTTCACCTTGCCCAATGTCACAGGAGCAACAGAGAAAGTTACCAGATTCCCTCAAGCCAAAACTGTCCCACTTTTTGGCCTCCTTCCTCAGGTGATTATCTGCTGTTCTCCGACAGGTGTATCTGCAGAGACCTCCCCTTGCTATTTTGTTGGGTCTTTATAACTCCTCTCAGCCCTCAGTCTTCCACATAGAGAACTCTGAGGTTCTACAAATTGACACTCAGACATTGTTCAAGACCAGGAACTAAAGAGGAACCAGCTTACACAGTCAGGATTTTATTTCCAACATCTCACAGTCCTGCCACTGTGGGTTTTTTGAGCTGTGTTAGAATTCAGTCCATTCTTTACAATGATGGACACAGATGTAAAGAATCATAAAGCCCAGGATGGGAAGAGGCTTAGGTGGTCTTCTGACCTCCAGCGCCTACTCTACATTCATCCTGTCCACTGACTCCATCTCTGCTTCAGCACATTCAGAGTTCATTGTTAGGAAGGTCTGGCTGAGGTGGAGACAAAAGTCTTTCTTCCTGCCCCTTTTACCCCAGGTTGTAGTTTTGCCAGCGGGTGCCTCCTAGAACAAATAAATACATTTCCTCTTTCATAAGACAATCCCTCAGATATTTTAAGACCGTGACCTTGTAACCCAGAATTTTCTCTTCCCTATGCTAACCATCTCCAGTTCCCTCAGCCTTAAATCAAGGAGCAGGGGCCCAAATCTGCTCATGGGTCTGACCGCTCTTCTCTGAATATGGGCTCCAGGAAATAAGAGCACTTTCGCTGAGTACTAATATCCCACAGACTTCTCCCCAAACCCAGGTGTCCTGTAAATTTCCACTGAAGAGCGCTGTTTCTTATGGGCTTATTTCCTACAACCCTTTGGAAAGATACAAGTTTAACTGTGTCTTTATGAGTCTATTTGTTTGGATGTAGGCGTGTGTGCTCAGTCACTAAATTGTGTCTGACTCTTTTGCGACCGTATGGACTGTAGCCCACCAGGTTCCTCTGTCCATGGGGTTTTCCAAGCAGGAATACTGGAGAGGGTTGCCATTTCCTCCCCCAGAGGATCTTCCCAACCCAAGGACCAAAACCACATCTCCTGCTCCAGCAGGCAGATTCTTTGTCACTGAGCCACCTGGGAAGCCTGTTTGGATATATATACTTCCTAGAAAATCCTTGCATTTCTGTGACCATCGGTGTGGCTTCACTATGCCACACTGTGGACTCCAGTTTTCTTTCTAAACATTAACAAAGGGCTGTTTTGATATGGGCTGATTTTATCTACAATTAACACTCAGTGTCTGATTTCAGATGCATGCTAAACACTGTCACATCTATTTGAAAATAAGTAAATACTCCATTAATATGTGTGAACATCTTAGAAGTGAGTCTAAAATTTCCATGTGGCAGGGGGAGGTGCTTGAGAAACTCAGAGGAGAGGCAGATTTGAATCAACACTGAAAATGGATGTTAATACTGGCCGAATCCTAAGAGAGACCCTAGAACCAGGAAGTCATCAAATGTACAGCCCTTTAGGGACAATCACGAGCCAATAATCAATCAATCAACAATAATTCTTGAGGGACTACTATGGGTTGTGCAAAATATGAACTTGGAATGGGTTTAAACTGAATCAAATCTGACATGAGCCTAAGTTGGAGCTGACCATCTAGTCACGGAGCTAAGATGGGCAACTGGCATCATAAGACTGCACCTACTGAGTTCTCCTTGGAAAGAAAGCTATGACCAACCTAGACAGCATATTAAAAAGCAGAGACATTACTTTGTCAACAAAGGTCAGTCTAGTCAAGGCTATGGTTTTTCCAGTGGTCCTGTATGGATGTGAGAGTTGGACTGTGAAGAAAGCTGAGCACCGAAGAATTGATGCTTTTGAACTGTGGTGCTGGAGAAGACTCTTGAGAGTCCCTTGGACTGCAAGGAGATCCAACCAGTCCATCCTAAAGGAGATCAGTCCTGGGTATTCATTGGAAGGACTGATGCTGAAGCTGACACTCCAATACTTTGGCCACCTCATGCAAAGAGTTGACTCACTGGAAAAGACCCTGATGCTGGGAGGGATTGGGGGCAGGAGGAGAACAGGATGACAGAGGATGAGATGGTTGGATGGCATCACAGACTCAATGGACATGAGTTTGGGTAAACTCCGGGAGTTGGTGATGGACAGGGAGGCCTGGCGTGCTGCGGTCCATGGGGTCACGAGGAGTCGGACACGACTGAGCGACTGAACTGAACTGGGTGCTGACACTTGGAGCAGAGGACTGGCAGAGAAGCTTTGCCAGAGGGGAAGAAAGCTAACATGAGCTGCCCCCTCTGGGCTCCCTGTGCTGTAGACATCACCACCTTTACACTGTCTGGGGGCTCTGCCTGTATCACTGGTCCACTCTCAGAAGAGGAAGTGTGTAAATGCAAGACAGTGGGACCTCCTCTGCATCACGTCTTCCTAGAATGGATGAGGACAAGGCCCCCAGACCAGACTGCAGGATCAAATCTTCTCCCTGGGAGTCACTCCCAGAGCTAAAACGATGACACTAAACAACAAACGTCTGAGCAGAGAAGGCAAAGAAGAAACGGTGGGGCCCAAAAAGGAGCGGGTGGGCAGACGGCACCAGGCGGAGGGCCCCGAGCCTGGGTTAGGAGAAGACGATGCCACCCGACTAAATGGGGAGGTCAGGACAGGTGGTGGCTCTGCTCCCAGGACTCCAAAAGCCACGACTGCCACTCGCTCTCGGCCTTCTGGATTCCCAGAAGCAGAGGGAGACGTGACTTGAGCTTTGCTCTAGCCCAGCCCTTTGTTCAGAGCTAAGGACAAGCACCCTGACTCTGGAAGGAATGTGCCAATGCCACCCTGATGCTCCTACGCTGTCTGGGGCTAAGCACAGGCTTCTGGTCATCTGCTCTCCTTCCACTAATCCACACTCACGGCCAGCTTTCTCAACATCTTCTTGTCCCATTCGCTTCATGCTTCAAGTGAGGGGAGAGCTTGAGGCCCCCTGTCTGAACACCAAAGCCGAGCGCTCTCCACACCAAAGCCTGCTTGTCATGACACAGAACACAGAACAGGGTAAGGGAAATGAACCCTGCGCATAAGTAGCTATAAATAAAAGCCCCAAACTAGCGAAAGTTTCTAGATCTCCTTTTTATTTAAATGTTCCTCATTTATATGCAACCAATTCACAAAAGCCCACACACCAATCTGTAATGCACCTGGTATTGTGAGAAATTGCCAGTTTGGTGGTGTCGTGCTTTTTTCCCCACAATAAAAGCTGCACAATGTCATGTCCTCAGGGTACATCAGTCCCCTTCCCTCTTTCTCTCTGAACCCCCCAAAGAGGTAGGTTTATAAAATACAGCCAACAAAATGGGCTATTTATTCCCTGTCATTCTAGGAACGCCCATTCAGGAGCAGTTTAGAGAGCAGGTATGTCTAATAGCCCTCTCTGGTATGCCCTTGTATCACACCTAGACCCAGTGTGGTTGGCTAAGGCAGCTATAACAAAATACCACAGCCCAGGTAGTTTAAACGACAGATATTTATTTCATCACTGTCTGGAGGCTTGAGGTCAAGGGCAAGGTGTCAGCAAGACTGGTTTCCTCTGAGGCTTCTTCCTTGGCTTGTAGACAGTCATCTTCTCCCTGGGTCATCACACCTTGTCTTCCCTCTGTGTGTATTTTGTGTCCAAATTTCCCCTCTTATAAAGACATTGGTCATACTAGACTAGGACCCACTCTAATGATCTCATTTTAAATTGGGTTTCCCTGGTGGCTCAAATGGTAAAGAATCTGCTGGCAATGCAGACCAGGATTCAATCCCTGGATCAGGAAGATTCCCTGGAGTAGGAAATTGCTACCTACTCCAGTATTCTTGCCTGGAGAATTCCATGGACAAAGAAACCTGGTGAGCTACATACAGTCCACGGGGTTGCAAAGAGTCAGAGCCGGCTGAGCAACTCACACTGCCCCACTGTACCTCCGTAAAGACCACATCTCCAATTACAGTCACTTTCTGAGGCGCTGGGGGTGGGACTTTTGAACCTGGCGGGGACACAATTCACTTCATAACCCTGGTTTTCCCCCACCGCCTCCAATGTCCTGTCTTCTTGCCGGCAAAATACATTTATTCCATCCTGACAGCCCCCAAATTCTTAACCCTTCCACCTTCAACTCTAAGAAGTCTACCTCAAATAACTTTAAGGGCTGAAATTTGACGAGGCAGAAAGGGATAAAGTAATGTGTCATTCTCACCAAACTGTGGAATCTAGTCCGGTTTCCAGCATCACGGACAGAAGTGCTGGTTAACTAGGCTACTTCCGCTGGGAGACCTGTGAAACTCAGGACTCAGTTACGAGAAAGGGAATCTATTTTTCCTGAGACCACTGCACAGAACTTTCTGGGTGAATTGCGTGAGGGTCTAAGGCAAAGGAGAATGCATCACTTATCACCTCTTGTTCAAAAGGAACTGATCGCCTCTGTTCTAGGAAGGAATACAGGGAGCTGATTCAGCTTACTGAGGGTAAAAATAGTCAGTGGATAGCTTGAGTGAAACTTAGCAGTTCACCTGTTTTTCCTGTCATCAACGGCAGAAGGTATATCAAGGACCGCAAAGTTAGACGCCACTGGAAAACCCAGGCTCTGCGGAAAAAACCGCCTCTCTGAAATTGAGAAGTGCCGGGGAGCTTGATCAGATTGAAAATAAGCAGCTGCTTTGCACACCTCACCTAGAACAGATGCCGTGAGAGCCACCATCGACAGGAAACCTCGATGGTACAGCGCTGCGTCAGAGAACGTTCTCTGGAACGCTTGCTGTCAACGCAATTCCAGCAGATCCCATTCACCGAGGAAGGCGCTGGCTTCCCATTACCCTTTGCCAGTGGTCCAGAGCACAGCTTCTGCTTCTGCCTGGCCCAAGGGGCGTTTGCAGGCCGAGTTCATTGTCAGTGGTGCGAGGCTGGTAACCTGGTCAGTAAGCAGCCACCTTCATGTCTGATTCACACACCTACTTAGACGCCTACGATTTCTGAATCATAACGTTTTGAATGTACAATTGAACCCTTGAGCCAGGCTCACCACCAGCAAATAGAACTTCCCAGAGGAGGTGAAGGGAGAGCTGTGGATGGTCTTGGAAGTTCTCCTGTTTGCCTCAATGCCGTTCTGATGCTTTAAGAAATCACAATCTACATTCAATTCTACAGAGACTTAGAAAAGCCAAGTTAGAGATTTGATAAGGGAGGGAGGAACAGGGCTTTAGGGCTTAAGAAACATACATATGTAAATGTGTGTTGTATATATATATTTATCTCCTTCAATGCAGGAGACATGGGAGGAAGATCCCCTGGAGAAGGAAATGCCAACCCACTCCAGTATTCTGGCCTGGAGAATCCTATGGATGGAGGAGCCTGGCGGGCTACAGTCCACGGGGTCTCAAGAGTCAGACATGACTTAGCAACTAAACCTTCACCACCACCACCATATAAAATATATATTATATATAACCATACATGCACACACCTGCTTACATAAACATATACACAAACATACACCTATATTCATTTTTAAAGAGAGAACAAGATGCAGCTTGAGACTAGCAAACATGCCCCAGTTTGCCCATCTTGCAACTAACTGTATTAGGTGGGTTTGTGAGGTTGACAAATGGCCCCCACTCAGGGCAGAGCAGACAGATAACAATCGCAGGCAGGGTTCCTGTCTGCACCTCCCGCAAGCGATCTGTGGAATGCAGGAAGCCTGGACTGGGCAGCACCAGTGGACTAAAAATACTGCCCAGCCTGTCTCTCTGGGGATTTGCTTCCAGGCCGCAGGGGCCCTGAGGCCGGCCCTGCCTGGGGGAAGCGCAGGGGCCTCCATCCGCCCAGAGCTAATTACCAAGGACCCGGCCAGGCAGCTGCTGGGCCCCGACTCTCGGTTTGTGAGAACCTTGCAAAGGCAGTGGTTCTAACTTCAGATCTTCTCTCCAAACTTTGATCTTCCAGCGCTGCTTGGCTTTAGGCAAAACATAAACTTGAGAGCTGCAACATGTTTTTCAAATTTTATTCCCCTGGCAGTTTTAGAATAAGGACAGGAATTATTTTCAAATGAGAATCTTTGACTGCATAACACAGGCTTCCAAAATTAAGCAGAAACACATGGTGGCTCTTATTATTAAATTTCCCTTGGAAAACAATGGTTTAAATTATGGGAGGGGGAAGCAGTTTGATAAAACTTTGAAATGTGAAGCCTAAAGTTTAAAATAAAATTAAAAAATAGCTCTAGTCTTTTTTTTTTTTAAGATCATCATGGAGGTTTTCCAGCCCTGCCATTATTATTCTGTATCTACCGATGGCTCAAAAATTGAATGCTTGGGGTTTAAAATATAAATGACAGTTTGTCAAGCTGAAAATCAGGTGCTAAAGGGGTTCCTGAAGTACAGAGAATAATTTGGGCTGCCCGATTAGAGCGTCTCCCCAGAAAGCATGCTTTTAAGAAGGTAAAGCTAGAGCTTAACTGTATTCCTTTCTGCACCTGATTCTGAGTCGTGTTGAATGAGCAACAGAATCCTTCTGGCAAGGTGTGCTGTGCATTCCAAGCCTGCTTTTGGCTAAATGGCATTCAGTGTGGCCTCAGCTAGGGACATTGGCATCCTCTAGCAGCAAAATAAATCAACACATCGCTTTCTTCTCCTCCCCAAGCCATTCCCAGACAGGATTTGAAAAGAGGCTGTTCTCAGAGGCTGTACTATCTCAGACTTCTCAGGCACTATTTAGTTCTCCCTTCCCTTCCAAGATAAAATCAGTTGCTACCTTCTTGATGGAGCTTTTCTGATGACCTCATTCAAATTTCCCCATTTCCCTCTCAGCTCACATCCTCATCATGTGTATCACTCACTTGGAACTCACGGTTTCCTGCTGGACATGGTCAGTGATCTCAAAGCTGTGGCTTTTCCCTTCCCAGCTCCTTTCTAAAGCCTGCAGTGGTGAGAACCAGCTCTCTTCACCTTCGGCATCCCCCATGGGGCCTAGCTCAGTGCCCTGGGCCTGCGCCTGGGTTCCTGGGCCGGGGACAGCAGGGGACAGTCACAGAGCTCTGATCATAACAAGAACTTATCTTCTAGCATCACCCAGAGGACGCCCTGGGCAACAGACTCAAAGGGAAAAACATAAAACCAAACTCCTTGCACTTCCTTCCCACTGCTGCCCTAAAAGAGGACCCGGTGGTGCAGTTTGATGGAGGCTGGGCAGCCAGCTGGGCTCTCTGGGGAGATGGCAAATACCACCGTGACCACACAGCCAGACAGAAAAAGGGGAGGGAAGGTGAGGGAGTGGAGGTCCCCACTCTGATTCTGGAAATGACTTTTTTTTTGTCAGTTCTCATAACCCCCTTCCACCTTCGAGATCTAGCTTACGGTTAAGCCTCCCTGATTAAAGGCATGATTTCCGCACAGTGTATTATCGGTCATATTGATATCTACCCCCCGCATCACACACACAGCAACTTCCCGTGCCATCTCTGCAGCATTTTTGAAACAGTATTAATACCAGTTGTAGGCAAACAAGAACATCATTCACAAAACTTTGTTTATGTAACTGAACTCCAGTTTGGAATGATTTCCTTCTCAGTTATAAGAAATGTCTCCTCGTTTTTCAAATAGCCAGCCTAACAGGCTCATTCAACATTTCGGGTAGGGATTTCACTGCCTGGATTAGGAGAAGACATCACGGGTGCAGAGAGAGAACTTTGCCTGGGTGTCATGAGTGATTTAAGGCCTGGCCCCTCAAAGTATGGTCTCAGAGTCATCGCCTGGGACTTGGTTAGAAAAGTGGCATCTCAGTTCCTACTCCAGACCCTCTGAATCAGTATCTCTACTTTCATTATTCTTTATTTTTATTTTTCCCTTGTTTTAAAAGTTATTTTTAATTTGGAGTATAATTGCTTAAAATGCTGTGTTAGTTTCTGCTGCACAGCAACATGAATCGGCTCCATGAATATATATACCCGCTCCCTCTTGGACCTCCCTCCCATCTCCCAGCCCTCTAGGTCATCACAGAGCAATGAGCTGAGCTCCCTGGGCTATACAGCGGCTTCCCAAGAATCTCCACTTTTAACACGATTCCCAGAGATTCAGACACATGTTAATATTGATTATAAGCATCCTCTACACACTCTTTCTCAACTGAAAACTTTTTTCCCCACCAATCTGTCATTTCTGCCAAAAATGGTCATTGTAGAGACTTATAAGATGGAGGTTTTACCCATGCAGGGTTTTTTTTTTGCCTTTAAGTGGCAAATTCACCCAAGAGAAATAATTTATTAAGGCACATCAGCTGCTCAGACTGAGATGCCCAAATGGACTCAGTTGCTCTTTTCAGTGGTGACAGTATCTTTGCAAGTGAGCGGAAGAAGGAGCAACGGCTTTGCACCCTCTAAGACGGGGCACAGGCGAGTCCCCAGGTACCGAGATGTGGGCCTGGAGGGCTTCTCACCTGCCCCGGGCTGTGTGGATCCAGATGTGGGAATCAGAATCCCCACGGTGGTGGACTTTCCATAGTAATAAAATAATGCTTCCCTGGTGGCTCAGATAGTAAAGAATCTGCCCGTAATGCAGGAGACCTGGGTTCAATCCCTAAGTCAGGAAGATCCCCTAGAGAAAGGAATGGCAACCCACTCCAGTATTCTTGCCTGGAGAATTCCATGGACAGAGGAGCCTGGTGGGCTACAGTCCGTGAGGCTGCAAAGAGTCGGACATGACTGAATGATTAGCACTTTCAACCTTCCCAGATGGGCAACCATATCTAGGAGAGGCTGAGAGTCAGAGAAGATAGTCAGGGAGCCAGTGAGATGAAAGGAAGAGAGAGCAGGTTGAAACGGGCAAGTCGGGGAGTGAACAGGTCAAGGCCAGAGATGCTGACCTGTGTGTGGTTCCCCTCTGGGCCTGTCTTTGGACGTGAGGGCTTGTGTAAACAGAATGGATCTGAAAGGCCAGGAACTAGTGTTCTCAGTATCCACCTACCTCTGGCGTGTGTGGAGGTCACAGTCACACTAACAGTGATTTCCACTACCCCACTCACCCCTGCCAGTGTGGTCCCAGAGCCCATGGCCCTATGACTATGATGTGCTCCTCCTACCATCGGAGATGTTTCTGGAAGACCCCAGGAGATCTCAAGCCTCCTGAGGAGTCAGGCTGCTTCTTCCCCCACTCCGGGGCCCATCATCCCACACATGGATGCTCTTGTCCCTGTGACCCAGGAACAGCTGACCACTAAGAAGTAGATTAGAAGCTACTTGAAGATGAAGGGCCATGTCCACCCCACCCCATGTATTGCTGTGTGTCTGAGACCATTCAGGTTGCTATAAGGGAATACCACAAGGCTGAGTGGTGAATCAACCACAGAAATGTATTCCTCACGATCCTGGAAGCCAGAAGCCCAAAATGAGGGTACAGCAAATTCAGTGTCTGATGACAGCCCGCTTTCTGGTTCTCTGTGTCTTCACGTGATGGAAGGGGCATGAGAGTTCTTCAGGCCTCTTCTAGATGTGCGGGGTCACTGATCCATTCCTGAAGGCCCCACGCTCATGTCCTGATCGCCTCCCAAAGCCTCACCTCCTTAAACCTTCACAGTGAGTTTAGGTTTCAGTGTGGAAAATTGGGAGGAACCCAAGCGTTCTGTCCATCATACTCTTCGAGAGAGATCCCTTAGCTGGACTGTGTGTCTCAAGGGCTATGGAGTTCAGAGAGATCTCCCTCATTCCCTTCAGACCCCCTCCCTCCCCTCCGTGGAGTCTGTGTCAAGTTCTCTCAAAGACCACCCCATGGTGTCTATGTAATTTGGTTTCTGTCTCTCTCCTACCTACTCTGCCAAGTCACCAGACATGTCAGATAGGAACAAGAATAGAATAGGGATGAGCAAGACAGACACAGAAATGGAGACGGAGGGGAGGACTGTGGGGAGGAGAGCCGCTGGACTCCTGACATAGCCTGTGCTCAGCGCTCACCACTGCAGTACTCCGCAACAGTCCATTAGCTTGTTAATTAGCCAAGGGAAATAAATAAAATAAACGGCAAGAGAACCGCAGAGGGGCAGCAGCCTGGGGGAACAGCAGCAGTTCTCTTCACTCCCGCTCATTTGCTCATTTACTCAGTACCTAGAACAAAATCTGGGTGGAGCAGGCAATAGATTTTGGCAAATGAGTAACCAAATGAATGAATGAACTTAGCAAAGACAGGCTGAGGGCTTGGATGTTCGAGGGTTTGGGCTAGACTACAGAATGCAGCAGTGGATCAGCCAGTCCCAGCCCTGACGGAGGATCCAGGGAAACAGATGACACGCACACCCATGCATGGTAAACAGTGCAAGAGAAGAATCGAGGGGGAACCACAGGAGGACCCCCACGCTGGTGGCCCTGCAGAGTCGGTGGTGGGTAATATACACCCAAAGAGTTTAAACCAGTCCATCCTAAAGGAATTCAACCCTGAATATTCATTGGAAGGACTGATGCTGAAGCTGAAGCTCCAAGACTTTGACCACATGATCTGAAGAGCTTACTCATTGGAAAAGACCCTGATGCTGGGAAAGATTGAAGGCAGGAGGAGAAGGGGACGGCAGAGGACGAGATGGTTGAATGGCATCACCGACTCAGTGGGCAAGAGTTTGATCAAAATCTGGGAGTTGGTGATGAACAGGGAAGCCTGGCGTGCTGCAGTCCATGGGGCCTCAAAGAGTCGGACACGACTGAGGGACTCAACAATATACAGCCAAGGGCACTGATACTGCGTGACAGGGGTTTGGGGTGCCTGCTAAAGGGAGTAACTCTTTTGGCCTCTTAAGGCACCTCCCTGGGGGCAACGACTATAAATCTCCAGTCACAACTGGGTCTCCAGCCAAGGCTGGATTTCCTCTAGTCGGGGGATCGCTCACGTCCACTGCCAAGAGCTGACAGTCATTAATCCACAAGGCGGACAAAAGAAATACGGTGTTGCTGTGTTCACGGAAAGGGTGGGGAGGGGAGGAGAGGAACCGAAAGGAGGTTATGGCTGTCCAGATATGACGGACCTTCACATCTCAAATGCGGAGCGGAAGGAACAGGCAGATTAAAAGGGGGGAAAACGTCCGTTTATGGAGAAAGCCTTCCTGCTAGAGAATAAGAGATGGACCGAAGCAGCTCTGATAACAAAACCAGGGGAATTAGGCAGTTATCTGCCAGAGCGTGCTGCTTCTGAGAGAATCTTGAGAATCATCGAGGTTGTTTTAGACAGGGAGTAAGACTGAGCTGGGATGAGACGCCACTGGGTCATAGAATAAAACTTCAGGCACTGCTCATTCAATTTCAAGCCTCTATTGCAGCTCGGCTCTGAGCTGGAGGAAATTGTGTTGTGGTAGATGTTTATGTGTGAATGCAAGCCGGTACATATTCTATAGACACAAAATTCTTTCATGTTTGGGGAAAAGGAAAAAAAAAGTTTCCTGTTCTTGGATACTCTTTCATCCTAAACCGGAGGCGCTTAATAAGGAGACCTGGTGTGAGATAACGCTGTGATTGGAGTGGGCGTGTGTGCACGTGTGTATGTGTGCCTGGCCAAGACAAGTGGGCATCTTTGCCACGACAGGAAAATGGACCAGGCTTTCCATAAACGGCCAGCAGGAATCTGATGAAGCCTTTGCAACACTCAGCGTGCTGTGGGTCACATTTGGGCGTGCGTTGTTCCCCAGGCTCCTCTGCTCCTTTCTTCCTGATCGATTCTCACCTGCCCCACAGGCTGCATCCATCACGGTTTTATTTAGGTCTAGATTCAGCTGCATAAAATGGATCAGATGCTGGGAGTGGTGTCAGTGGGGAGCGGAATCAGGCATCCAGATCCCCAGCCCTGCTTCCCAAACATGCTCTTGTCACCAAATTGCAAATCATCCAAACGCAAGAGAGAAAATCCAGCTCTACTTAGGCTGTTTGGAATGTGGGCACTTGGGGGCCGATAAATACCTTAAAGGTCTCCCCTATGAGATGTGAAGCTTTGAAGTCAGAAATCAGTGGCCAGCTTTTCAAAGGAAAGGGTAACAGGTGTGCTCAGGTGAGCCCCAGACAGCTGGGTCTGGGAAAGCAAGTGCTGGTGCAGGTGTGGTGGCTGCTCCAGCCATGTCCTGAGCAGACCCGGGGTGCAGAAGGAAGGATGAAACTGTGAATCAGAGGGGACAGGGCCATTCAGCCATCCGAGCCTCATTTGTCTCCAGGTACGCAGAGCAAATCCACAAGTCAAGAACAAGAACGTAGCAGATGGGACTTAGAGGAACCTGCTTCCTGCTCCAAAATGTCCAGAGAGGAGTAAATTGCAAAGAATTTTTGGCCATAGAGTTAAGCTCAAAACCAAGAGACTGAAACTGCCAGGACACATGAAAGGGAATCTTGTCCATATGAGCAGTAATAAAATAGAGTGGGCTCTAAATACTACCAGCAGGGGTGCCCATGCCTTAGACTCTCAAGGCATCTTGCTGACCTCCAAATGCTGGAAGGCCTTGGATTTTGGTCCTGCCCTGGCTTCCTTCTTATCTATACTCTGGGTGACTCCACTTAGCCCCATGTTTTTACATACCATTGATACATCTGCTGCTGCTGCTGCTGCTAAGTCGCTTCAGTCGTGTCCGACTCTGTGCAACCCCATAGACGGCAGCCCACCAGGTTCCGCCGTCCCTGGGATTCTCCAGGCAAGAACACTGGCTCCCAATTGTAAATCCCTCCCCACCTAAGCTCCAGACTCAAAATCCAATGGCCTGTCCATCCTCTTGATGTTTAATGGAGCTCCCGAAGTTAATATATCAAAACTTGAGCTCCTAGTTTCCCTCTGGACCCCCAAATTCCACGATGCCTTCCTTGTCTTCCCCATCTCAGGGAGTAACCCTATCGTTTACATATATGCTCTGGCCAAAACTTTGGATTCATTTTTTATTCCTTCCTTCCTTTCTCTCACACCCCACTGTCAATCCATCTGCTCTGCCTTCAGAACACACTCCATTCCTCATATCATTGTGTCCACTGCTACCACCCTTGTCCAGGGCACCACCCTCTCTCATCTCAATAACTGGCATGTCCTCAAGCTCATCAACCTGATCCTACTATTTCCACTACTGTGTCTGTCTCCACACAGAAGCCCAAGTGATTTTTCAAAATGTAAGTTTCAACCTAAATGTCCATTGACAGATGAATGGATAAAAATGGATATATATATATATATATATAACTTAGCCATAAAAAAGAATGAAATATTGTCATTGTCAGCAACATGGATAGACCTAGAGATTATTATACTAAGGGAAGTAAGTCAGACAGAGAAAGTAAGTCAGACAGAGAAAGACAAATACCATGTGATATCACTTATATGCAGAACCTTAAAAAAATTATACAAATGAACTAATATACAATACAGACACAGACTTCACAGACACAGAAGACAAACTTATGGTTGCCAAACAGAAAGGAGGACGAACTGGAAATTTAATATTAACAGATACACACTACTATGTATAAAATAGATAAACAACAAGGACTTACTATATAGCACAGAGAATTATATTCAGTATCTTATAATAACCTATAAGATAGGTTGTAATAGTTATACTTTTCCATTGATAACAGAAAAAGATTGGAAAAAGAAAATAGATGTATGTACAACTGAATCACTCCAATTATTTTTAATATTAATAGCTTATATTATTTTAAATAATTATTATTAAATTATTTTTAACACATCATTTTTAAAAATATCCTTCTCTCATGATCAGAAACTCCCACTGGTGTTTCATCGCCCTTGAAACAAAGCCTCAAAGTCTTCTCAAGGCCTGTGAGCAGCCTGACCTTCATCTCCCACCCCAGGCCAGTCTCTTCCCCTCACGCTCATGCTCATTCCAGCCACACTGGCTTCCTGGCTGTTCTTTCAAACCTCCCCCTTTGTTCCTTCCTCGGCCTCTTTATATTTGTGGCTCTGTCCACCTGGACAGCTCTTCCCCAAACCTTTCACATCACTCACTTCACCGAATTCAAAACTGTAATCACGTGTTTCCTCTGGAGGGAAGCCTCCCTTGACCACAGATTCTCAGGGAGACTGGCTACCACCCAGGCCCTGCATCACCCCTCTTCCCTTGTCTTATCCCGCTTCAAAGCACTTGTGCTGGATATTTATGATGCTAGCTACCCAGCTTTTTGCTTGTTTGGGCAAACTTTAGGACTTTCCAAGGCAGAAACTAGCAGGTTTAAATAGCATCCCCCTAAAATTATGTTCACCCAGAGCCTCAGAATCTGAGCTTAGCTGCTCTTTGCAGCTTTAGTCAGCCAAAGATTTCAAAATGAAGTCATCTTGGATTTAGAAAGGGTCCTAAATCTACAAAATCTCCTGGACTACAATTCTTACAAGGAAAGGGAGGAGATTTGGACGCAGATATACAGACGTCAGGGGAGAGGCCATGCAAAACTGGAGGCAGAAATTGGAGCTGTGTAGACACAAGCCAGCTTCCCAGATAGTTCAGTGGCAAAGAATCTGCCTGCCAATGCAGGAGATGTGGGTTTGATCCCTGGATCGGGACGATCCCCTGAAGGAGGAAATGGCAACCCACACCAGTATTCTTGCCTGGGAAATCCCATGGACAGAGGAGCCTGGAGGTCTCCAGTCCATGGGGCCGCCAAGCGTCAGACCCAACAGAGCAACTGAGCATGACCACAGGCCCGGGAGCCAAGTATCGCCAGGAGCCACCAGAAGCTAAGATGATACAGGGAAGAATTCTTTCCTACAGGCTTCAGAGGGAACACGGCTCTGTCAACACCTTGATTTTGGACTTCTAGCCTCCTGACTGTGAGCCATGAAAGCAGCAAGTTTGCAGCAATTTGTTACAGCAGCCTTCAGAAGCTAATCCTGCCAGAAAACTCATTTCCCTAGACGCCCAGTAATCAGAGCGCAGATGGGACACCTAGGCCCCCTCTGGTTGGCTACGCTGACGGGAAATACCCACTGCAGGACTAAGCACCCTAAGGGAGGCCACCCCCACCTGTTCATATCTACACTGCCCACGCCCCAGACATCAAGGAACAGGAAATGAGCCATCCCCGTGTGTCTCTCCAAATCCCTGACCCCCAGAATCTATGAGCATAATAAAATGACTGGTGCTTGACCCCAGAAAATTGGGGTGATTGGTTTCACAGCAGTAGTAACTACAACAACAAAAAAAACAAAATAATTTTCCTCTGATGGTGGGGCTTGTGGGAGATGGTGGGTAGAGATGTATTGAATTATGCCTTTATCAGAAAATAGTGGGTTTGTTTGAATGGTTGAATCTCATATTTCCCAGAGTCACGTCAGAGACCCAGAAACCTCAGGTTCCTCAAGGTACATGAAAATCCCCTGGAACCCTAAAATTTTTTAAAATCTAGTTCAAAAATCTTGGTAAATTATACACGAAGGAATCCTCAGTCTCCTTGCCTTGATAGTGATGAACAGCACACATCCACATTGCACCAGGCTTTTCCACAGTCATAGTTTCATGGAATCGCCCAGGACCTCTGAAAAGGAGGCATTATTATTTTACAAATGAAGCCTGGAGACTATAGAAACTTCAGCTCAGATTCTGAACCCTAAAGTGACTTGAAGTCCCGAGTTCTGACAATCCATCTCCCAGAGTTGTCTCTAAATAATAGCTACACTGAGTAAAACGCCAAGTGATCTCAACAATCCCCTTTCATGATATTTTAAGGCTACTGCCAAGAGCAATGTTGTCATAAAGGCAGCTTAGGGTAGTTACCCATGTGGGAGAGAACTTCCAGGGTGCCTGCGAAGCCCATGATCGGAAGTTCAGAGCAAGAGGTCATAAATTCTCTTTATAAAAGAAAAGGCCAAGCAAAGGGTCATTTTAACAGCCGTCCGTCCGGCATCTCCACCCTGCAGCCTGGGGTGAGCTGATACTGAATTTCATGCTTTGGGGCAGAATACGCATACCAAAAACATATCCTCTGATGTGTTCATGTGCAATTGGATAGAACTAAGAATTTGTTCAGATGTAAATTCAATGACCCCCTAAGCTGATAACTGGGGCTTCCCAGAGGGCTCAGCAGTAAAGAACAATCCTGCCAATGCAGGAGACTTGGGTTCTATTCCTGGGTGGGGAAGACCCCCGGAGACGGACATGGCAACCCATGCCGCAGACAGAGGAGCCTGGCAGGCTACAGTCTCTGCAGTCTCAAAGAGTTGGACCCAACTGAGTGACTAAGACAGCAAAGCTGATATACTATGAAGGGTGTTAATCAGGTAGCCTCAGTAAAGACTGAGAGGACACCCAAAGGATGCTAAGCATGGGCAGGAGCTTGCTGATTCACTGCAATGAAAGAAGAGGGTGGCCTTTCTGGCTGGCGCCATTCATGTCTATAAGATAGTGAGAAGAGTTGTTGTGTATAGTCAGCACTCACCTGGAGACAAATGGTCCTCACCAGGCTGCTAATCCACTTAAAATAATCAGCACCAGAGCTTTAGTTTGGCACCGTTCCCAAGATACTACAAGGACCTGCCAGCTATCTTGAGAATATCAGTCACAGTAGAACCAGAACAACCCAGAAATCCAGAAGCTACAAAGAATCATCCTCTTTGTCAACTACAATCCCTACCCTTTTTGAACTATAAACAAAAGATCATTTAGCCCAAAATACAGACAAATCTGAAGGAACTTCTCTGTGACAGGTTAACTCATAGGTTTGTAGAGCTCAGTCTTTAGGATAGAGACCTGAGTCTCTACCACATACCAGTTTCATGGCCATGACCCATAGCCAGATAATCCCACTCCCAGTTGGGGGAAGAATGGTTACATGTATAAGTATGGCTGAGTGGCTTTTCTGGGAACCTGAAACCATCACAACATTGTTAATCAACTGTACTCCAATATAAAATAGAAAGTTTATTTTAAAAAAGATAATTCCACTCCTTGTACCTCAATTTTTTTTCTTAACTCTAAAATGAAGATGCTAACGGTTTTCACCTCATATTAACATTGCAAGGAACAACAACAACAACAAATGGATGCTGAGTACCTGGTTTAGAATAAATACTCATTTACATGCAACCATTATTGGTCTTTCCCAGGCCATGAAAACCAATTCTGGCTGATCCAGGATTAAACTTCAGTTGTCAGGACTCTCTGGCTGATCCTCACGCCATGACACTCCATCAAAAAGAAGGGTACTTTCCCTCCTGAGTCTCTTTGTCTATGTTCCAAACATTTGGGATACTAACCAGCACCTCATAAGTTGAGTAAAATATAAACAACTTCAATATATCTCCATCTTTTTTCCAAATAAATCAAGTTCAGCAAGCTCGCCCATAACCCCATGTTGAATCCACAAAACTGTAGGCAGCTTCCTTTGGGACCAGCATTTTCTGGCTAATTAAGATGAATGTTGTATCGATGAAAGATTATTTTAAAATGGCACTGATAGTGTTTAGACATTGTCATAACATCAGCCGGTAGATCACTAATTTGCAAATTTTGCTAAAGATCTTGCCAATTAAAACCCCTTCTAGACACTCTCGAACACACAGACAGTGACAGCTGATAGACCACATGGTAAAGACATGATCACATTAAAATCACACAAGACTGTTCTCCCTGGAAAGGCTGAAGGAAAGAGACGGGGGCATGTCCCCAAAGCGGGTGCCACTGAGTCGACCCAGCCAGACTGTCGGAAGAGAAAAGCAAATCTTTGGGTTTTATTTTACCCTCACTGTTTTCCAAAACAAACAGTGGAACTTCGCAAAAAGTCTGCGGGAAATTATCATCCTGCAAAATTGTTCCTGTGTCTCTCTCTGTGAGACAAGCCAAGAGCAGTGAATCTCTGGACCAATCTGAAATTCACTGACACAAGCCAACCTACCTGGGTCAGTGGGCATTAGCTTGGGGTCCTGTGGGGACAGTTTACACTGCTCCAGGGGTGCTCAAAGGGGGCAAGAGTAGTCATCGGACTATCTCTGGGAAGTCACCCCAATTAACAATCACAGCGAATTCCTATAAAAGTCAGTTTTACAAGCTCTGCCCAGCAGTGGGTCACTGGGGGAAATTGTCCAGATTTGGAAATTAAGGTACTATGTCAAGGCATGTATTTAAAAGGATAGATTTCATACACATAGCTCTAGTAGCTAACATTTCTTGAGCGCCTACCATGTGCATTACATTATTTATTCCTTACAGCAGTCCTTGAAGATCGGTGCTAGTATAATCCCCGGAAGACAGATGAGGAAACTGAGGCTCAGAGACGCTGTAGATCTCATTCTTATACACACAGTTGCCAACAGTAGAACTGGGATATAATGTCAGTCCAATGGGCTCCAGGACTGTGGTGGTAACATTCCATAGTGGATCTGGTCTTATTCTTCAGATTTGTGATTTACTCATACACTGGTCTATAAGAGATTAGGGTTTTGTTTTTTTTTTCTGATGTCCACGTGTATTATTTCTCTATTCCGTGAGATAATCAGGAATATATCAAATTATATAAGTATAACCACACATGCAGTTACTGTACATAGACCTTTTACATAGAAACAGTGTGTACTAAAACTTTGCATAAACAGATTCACAGTGACATTTATACACCAGCTCCCCATTTGGCTCAGTGGTAAAGAATTCGCCTGCTTGTGCAAGAGACCTGGATTCAAACCCTGGGTCGGGAAGATACCCTGGAGAAGGAAATGGCAACCCACTCCAGCACTCTTGCCTAGAAAATCCCATGGACAGAGAAGCCTGGTGGGCTACAGCCCGTGGGATCACAAAGAGTTTAAGAATACAGATTCACATTGACATATATACATTACCATGTGTATATGGTAACAGATAGCTAGTGGGAAGTTGCTATATAATAAAGGGAGCCTAGCCTTGCACGCTGTGACAACCTAGAGGGGTGGAATGGGGTGGGAGGTGGGAGGGAGGCTCCAAAAATAGGGGATATATGTGTATTTATGGCTGATTCTCATTGTTGTAGAGCAGAAACCAACACAGCATTGTAAAGCAATTTGTCTCCAATTCTTAAAAATCATTTAGTGAGGGAAAAAGTAGAATATGGAGAACATGAAATAAAATGAGCTTATTAGACAAACTGATAAGTAAATAAGGTGGTATGGTTCTTCCAATAATTGTGGTTATATAAGATGTTACCCTAAAATTTAGTGGCATTAAAAAAAAAGACTCAATGGACATGAGTTTGAGCAAACTCTGGGAGACAGTGAAGGACAGGGAAGCCTGGCACGCTGCAGCCCATGGGGTTGCAAGGAGCCGGACACTCCTTTACCTACTTGTTGAGTGAACAACAGTAACAACAAAAAATTAGTCGGTAAGCCCATGGATTCTGAGGATCAGGTGTTAGACAGAATAGGGTGAGAACCATTTGTCCTTGATCCATGATGTCTGGGTCTTCTGCTGGAAGACTTGAAACTAATGGCCAGTCACCAGAAAGCTCCATCACTCACAGGTTTGGGGGGCAATGCTGAGAGTTAGGGGCCTCAGTTCCTGTCCAGGTGGGCACCTCCGTGAGGTCTCTCCATGTGGACTCTCTCATAGCACGGGCACTGGGTTCTAAGGGCACACATCTTAAGAGACAAAAAACCAAGCGGAAGCTGTGTCACCTTTTGGGACCCAGCCTTGGAAGTCTCACAGCCTTATTTCCACTCCTACCTATTCATCAGAAGCCAGTCGCTAAAGCCAGTCACTTTCATAGAAGGGGAATCAGACTCCTCTTCCTGGGAGGAAGGTCAAAGTTCGGGGGAAGGGCTTCCCTGGTGGCTCGGTGGTAAAGAGACTGTCTGCCAATGCAGGAGACACGGGTGTGATCCCTGATCCAGAAGATTCCACAAGCCGCAGAACTAAGCCTGTGCCCGACAGCTGCTGAGTCTGTGCTCTAGAGCCCAGGAGCCGCAACACCTGAGCCCACGTGCCCCCAAGTACTGAAGCCTGTGCGCCCTGGAGCCGTGCGTGGCCTCAGAAGAGGCCAGCGCAGTGAGAAGCCTGCCCACCGCAACTAGAGAGTGGCCTGCACAGCCACGAAGACCCAGCACAGCAAAAGAATAAACACAGTTATTTTAAAGGAAGGTCTGGGGAAAAAAATTGGATCGGAAATAGTATTATGGCCACTTTTGAAAAGTGAAGTATTTACCTGTATTTCTTGTATTTATTAATAAGGGAACAAATTACCTATACATAAAATATATGTTCAGATTGGAAGCATCCATTTACCCATAAACATTCTCATCTATTCACCAAAGCAGACTTATGGACAACATATTAATGATAAACCATTAAAATATTTTTATGTTCATATTTTACATGTTGTTGTGAAAAATAAACCCTCAAAGTGTGCTACCCGAAACATTTGGCTGAAGAACCATATATTTGGTTCAAAGGCAATAAAATTACATTTGTCTTTAAATATTACACAGCAAAACATTTTAGAAATTTAAATCAGCTTTTTCCTCTCTAAGAGTTGATGTGGTTTTACTGTATGTGTATAAAGACCTTGGACTCTAAAGACCACTGGGGATCAAATTGTTCCTTCCACTGTCCCTGGATAAGTAAGACTGGATCTAAATCATCCTGAAGTCTTTACTGTTTTATCTATTAACATTTCAAGTAAAAGAAAAATGTGACCTAATACTTCCCACTAGACCAAGAGACAGGCAGGGTGCATTCTGTGGTTTCAAAACATTTGGGGTTTTTCCAGAGATCTTTCTGTTATTGATTTCTAATTTAATTTCATCATGGTCAGAGAACACATTTTGAATGACTTGAACACTTTTTGAAATTTGTTTTATAGCTCAGAATATGATACATGTTCTATGTGCACTTGAGAAGAATGGTATTCTGATATTTTGGGGTGGAATGTTCTGTAAGTGTCAATTAAGTCATGTTAGTCAAACAAGTGTTCAAGTTTTCTATATCCTTACTGACTCTCAGTTTACTTGTTTCATCTGTTATTGAGAGAACAGTATTAAAAGTCTCTGACTATAATTGTGAATTTATCTATTTCTCCTTGAAATACTACAGATTTTTGCCTCATGCATTTTGGAGTTCTGTTATTAGGAGAATGAGGTTGAGAATCATTACGCTCTCCTTAAGAACTGACTTGTTTATGAAATGATCATTTTTATGGTGGTAGTGGTTGTAGGTGCCAAGTCATATCCAGCTCCTTGCGACTCCATGGACTGGAACTCCCCAGGCTCCTCTGTCCATGGGATTTCCCAAGCAAGAATACTGAAGTGGGTTGCCATTTCCTTCTCCAGAGGATCTTTCTGACCCAGGGATTGAACCTCTTTCATTGGCAGACGAATTCTTTTACCGCTGAGCCGCCAGGGAAGCCCAACCATTTCATACCTGATAATATTCTTTACTACGATGTCTACTTTGTTTGATATTCACACGACTACCTCACCTTTCCTTTAATTAGTGTTAGCATTTCTTAGTGCTAACATTAAAACCAGGCTTCCCTGGCGGCTCAGACAGTAAAGAATCTGCCTGCAATGCGGGAGACCTGGGTTCGATCCCTGAGTCAGGAAGATCCCCTGGAAAAGGGGATGGCAACCCAGTCCAGTATTCTTGCCTGGAGAATTCCATGGACAGAGGGCTTCAGTCCATGGGGTCACAAAGAGTCGGACACGATTGAGTGACTAACACATACAACACAAACACAGATATGATATACTTGGGTGTTTGTTTTAAATTCAATCTGATAATGTCTACCTTTTATCTGCCTCGTTTGGGCCTTTTAACTTTAAAATGGTTATTGAAATGGTTGGACTTCCTTGGTGGCTCAGCTCTAAAGAACTGCCTGCACTGCAGGAAATGCAAGAGACACAAGTTCAATCCCTGGGTCGGGAAGATCCCTTGGAGAAAGGAATGTCAACCCACTCCAGTGATCTTGCCTGGAGAATTCCATGGACAGAGGAGCCTGGTGGGCTACTGTCCATGGGATCCCAAAGAGTCGGACATGACTGAGCGCAAAATGGTTAGGTTTGACTCTATTGTCTTGTAATTTATTTTTTCAGTCTGTCCTTTGTTCTCTCTATTTTCTCTGCCTACTTTTGGACTAATTCTTTCATGAATTAAGGGTGGGTTTTCACTTATACTATAAAGGATAAATATTTCTGAACCTACATAAAAATCCATGCATTCATTAGAAAAGACAGTGATATTCATCAAGCCTGATTATTTCACTTAAATACAAGATGTAGATGCAGGAAGATCATCAGCTTGTAGAGCTCATTCACATGATCTCTGACAATGACTCTAAAGAGTCATTGTATCTCTCATCCTGACAAGTAATTATAACTGAAAATAGATATTCAGTAGTTCCTATTTAATACATTTTTTCAGATCTTGAAAAAGAAAAGAAAGATCTTTTTCTTTTCATCACAGGACCTGATTCCAGACTTAAGCTGTTTCATACGTTGAAATCTGAAGCTTTTCCCCCAAGCACTTATGAAAATGAGTCTTAAACATAGCAAGAAAAAGTGAAAGTGTTAGTCACTCAGTCATTTCTAATTCTTTGTGACCCCATAGACTGTAGCCCGCCAGGCTCCTCTGTCCATGGAATTCTCCATGCAAGAATACTGGAGCAGGGGATCCAGTATTTTCTCCAGGGGACCTTCCCCACCCAGGGATCGAACCTGGGTCCTGCATTGCAGGCAGATTCTTTACTGTCTGAGCCACCTGTGAAGCCCAGGCAACGTTAGTGAGCAAAGCCAGGGGACTTGTGTTCTAGACATATCTGTTCCAAAAACTCATACTGTGAGACCTTGAACTACTTACTCTTTTGATGTTCAACTTGATTTCTTCATCTGCAAAAATGATAGCCTTGGACTATACATGCTCTCTTTCAGCTCTTAACAGTCTATGAGCACATACTTTTCTTACCATTCAGTCATCTGGGTGGTGGTGATTTAGTTGCTCAGTCATGTCTGACTCTCTGTGGCCCAATGGATCATAGCCCACCAGATTCCCTTTGTCTGTGGGATCTCCCAGGCAAGAGTACTGGAGTGAGTTGCCATTTCCTTCTCCTGGGGATCTTCCTGACCCAGGGATTGAACCTGGGTCTCCTGCTTTGTAGGTGGTCTCCTGCATTGCAGGCAGACTCTTTACCAACTGAGCCACCAGGGAAGCCTGGATTATGCTCAGTTATTTGGGCTTACATTTGAAAGGCCTTTGGGGGCTTATTATTTGCAAATTAGTCACTTCAGGATGAGGGTCAAGAAAACTGTTCCAGCTCTGAGGTATAAATTTATTGCAAAATGGAAATATGGGAGCTATGAGAGAAGATAGAGTGAATGCAGAGTGTGTATTGATGGCGTGAGGTCCAGTTGCAACGGAGTGACCAGCTGTTTGGTGCCCACTTACACACACACATTTAATTTGTGTGTTCTCTCAGAGACTTCCTAACCAAAAGACATTTCCAGACTGTGTAATTACAGATTGCTTTTCTGTGCAACCCCCACTCTTAAGCTAAGACTGGGACTCAGTTCGCTCCTGTCCTGAGCTACACAGAGGCCAGGTTGAGCTCCCTCAAGACTCTTCCCAACCTCGCCACCCATGGATGGAAAGAGTACACATGGAGTGCTAAGGCTCTTTGGGTACCTTTATTCAATACTATGAGTTGAGCAGGTTCTCTGGAGGAGAGACATTTCAGCTACATTCCAACTCTTTCTGGAACATTTCATGATCAACATCATTTCAGTTCAGTTCAGTCACTCAGTCGTGTCCGACTCTTTGTGACCTCATGGACTGCAGCACGCCAGGCCTCCTTGTCCATCACCAACTCTCAGAGCTTGCTCAAACCCATGTCCATTGAGTCAGTGATGCCCTCCAACCATCTCATCCTCTGTCATCCCCTTCTCCTCCTGCCCTCAGGCTTTCCCAGCATCAGGGTCTTTTCCAATGAGTCAGTTATTTGCATCGGTTTGCCAAATTATTAGTCAGCTTCAGCATCAGTTCTTCCAATGAATATTCAGGGTGATTTCCTTTAGGATAGACTGGTTGG
Source organism: Cervus canadensis (assembly GCF_019320065.1). Classification (NCBI taxonomy): domain Eukaryota; kingdom Metazoa; phylum Chordata; class Mammalia; order Artiodactyla; family Cervidae; genus Cervus; species Cervus canadensis. The sequence goes on from NC_057408.1 coordinate 11,114,303, forward strand.
ATCTCCCTGCAGTCCAAGAGACTCTGAAGAATCTTCTCCAACACAACATCATTTCAGCAGTAACTCAGACTCTAACCATCTCATGGAGGCAGTCTTTCAAAACTTTGTAACTTTTTTTCAAGTTTCAAAATTTAGTATAGCCAAAATGTCTCAGATAGTCTAGAAATTAACCTTCAAATTTACACAGATCTCCCAAATTCCAAAACTTCTGGTGGGACTAGAGGTTCCAAAAGGCGGAGACCACTACCACCCCGTCTAATATCCCTTAGGGTTTATTGATCTCTCTGTATTTCCTTAATCTGTCCTTATCTCATGCCCATTTGTGGCATATCAAACACTCTTTCACGTAGGACTCATTCTGACTCTGGTCTCCTAAATTATGTTTATTTTTCACTTATTCTTTGATTCCGGCGACTTATTAAGGCTTTAATGAAAAGAATGACTTGATGGGTGTCAAAGGAGTTTCCAGTGAAGGGTTGCCAAGGATTGGCTTGATTTCAGGGAACTGTCTCTGAAAATAACAGAGAAGGATTGAGTTCTGTAATTAAATTTCTAGGTGCCTGAGCTTATATAGACCTCCAAAAATGATGAGATGAACTCAATATAGATGAACAGTTAAGGCTATTAGCAGTTCAAGCTAAAGAATATAATAACGCATGATTAAAGAAGAGATTTTAATTATAAAGCAAATGTTAAAATAAGATCTCTGGCAATGTGAGTGTGTGTGAAATTGTTGTGTATGTGTTTAACAGGTTTGTTGCACTCAGTTTTTAAAAAGAATTAACTCTTTATTGCTTATAGCTCTTATAAAATCAAATCAATTTTTCAGCTAAATACAACTGCAACCATTAAATCAATATAGTAAAAATGAACAATTTTCATCAGGTTATACGTACTAAAAATAAATTTTTTGTTGGTTTTAATAAGGTAAAAAGATATTTATATTTTTGGCACAATGGAGCATTATTTTAAACTTCATTGTTATTATATTTCCTTTTTAACAGTGAACTTTTTCAATAACCTTTTTTTTCCCCTTGGGTGGCTTGTGGGATCTTAGTTCCTCTACCAGAAATGTAACCCATGCTCCCTGCAGTGGAAGCGCAGAGTCCAAACCACTGGACTGCCAGAGGATTCCTTTAACAGTGAACTTTTTAAAACCACTAATCCATTATTTTGATGGGAACTCATTTTTAAAGATCTTGGCTAGTACATCAAGATAGAATTTACTCCAGGGCCCCATTTTACCACCATTTTACCGGGTGCCTCCCATGCCTAGGTGAGAACAACAGCATGTTTCATTAGAATAACTCTTTTTAGATATACCCTTATATTTGGGTATCATTCAGACCCCCAGAAAGTCATGACACCAGGTATTGTGAAATCTTTTTCTTTTCACAGTCTTGATTATAGATTGCGTATAAAGAAACGAATGATCTTTCACAAAAAAATTTCTTTCTTGTCATTTATCTGCTTCAAAGATCCTTCTCCTCAAGACTTTCTCTCTTCTTCTCCCCACCTCTTCCCAAAGTCAGTCAATTTTGCCTTCATCTCCCATTACCGGTTCTTTTAACTCAACTTTCCCAAACCTGCACATGGCGTCCAGGCTCTGAAGGTTCATCCTCCTTTCCAAGAATATTCATCAAAGCATGTTACCCGCAAATGTTCATCTCCAATGGGTTTGGGGAGGTGAAGGAGGGGGTGTTTATGTCTTCACGCATGAGACTTGTTAGGATCTTAGCTCAACATCTAGTTTGTGAGCACACGCATGGGAGAGAACTAAGCGGCACTGAGGGGCTTTCCTGGTGGCTCAGATGGTGAAGAATCTGCCCGCAGTGCAGAGGACCGGGTTCGATCCCTGGGTCAGGAAGATCCCCTGGAGAAGGAGACGGTTACCCACTCCAGTATTCTTACCTGGGGAGTTCCACGGACAGAGGAGACTGGCGGGCTACAAGTCCACGGGGCTGCAAAGAGTCAGCGGACATCACTGAACAACTAAAACACACAAACACACACATGTGACATTGAAGGGCAGCACACGTCCAGATGCAAAGCACAGACCAGCATAGGTTAAGGACAGCCTCCGGGAGGACCTGAAAGCCGGTTTGTGAAGAGACTAGAACCAGGAGGACTCAGAAGGGCAAACAAAAGAGAGGAAGACATTGTTGGGAGTAGAGAGGGTGTTAAGAGGACAGAGGCGCGGAGATGAGCATGGACCTCTGGGTTCTGATTAGAACAGGAAGCATGTCCAAAGTCACGGCAAGTTAGCTATGTGGCCCTAACCCAGCAGGCCCTTGTGCCAAAGACACGGGGCAAGCTAAGTCGGATGACCACCGCAGGGCGGCCTGTGTAGTGACAACTGTGAGGGCCTGGTTATCAAACGAGGCAAAGTTTCAGCCAGAGGCAGCTGATATCAAAACCGGAAGTGACAAAGACGGGCGGTAAGCCAAGATGACTACTTCATATGAGCCCTGAAGGCAGCTTGATGGCCGAGAGAATGAGCGACTTGGGGGTGGGCCAGTTGTTCTATATGCTAAGACCACTTTGGGGTCCAGGTGAGATTTCCCTTGTACAACAGTACATTCTGCCAGCTGCAACAAAACTCTCAAAGCTGGTGTTCTAGGCCCAGTGCCTCACAAAACAGGAGCAGCAATTTAACATAGTCATTTCCTCAGTAAAATGAGGTTGTTGGAGTTTTCTTGAGTAGAGGGGTCAAACTAAGAGTGAGATGGCTTATGAAACCCTGGACTGGGCCATCCATGGAGGTCCAGTGGTCAAGACTTCACCTTCCAATGCAGGAGGTGTGGGTTTGAGCCTTGGTCATAGGAGCCAAGATCCCACATGCCAAAAAAACCCAAAACTATAAAACAGAAGCAATATATTAACAAATTCAATAAAGACTTTAAGAATGATCCACACCAAAAGTATCTTTCAAAAAAAATTTCTTTAATTAAAGAAAAAACTGTGATTGATGTATGCAGTATGGACCATATACCAAGAATAAATGAATAGTTAAATAAAAATATATTCAGTTAAAAGTTACATTAAGTCATTTATCCATTTATTTATTCAGTGAATATTTGTTAATTGCCTACTATTTGTCCCACACTGGTGAGCAAAGCGGATCCAGTCCTGACTTCATGGAGGAATAAACTAATGAAAAGGAACATTAAGCAATTAATGACATGCGTTACAAATCATAGCACTGTGAAGAAAAGATCCAGGGAATCACAAGAGGTTATAATAAGGGAGATGTGAGGTCAAGGACTTGACAATGTGCAGCTCATTGTGACCTTCAGTAGGGCAGTTTGGCTGTGATAAGGAGGCAAAGATTGAGATGGGTTGAAAATGAAAGAATGGAAGGAGGAAGTGAGGAAGGAAAGAAGGAGCCAGGGAGACATAATTAAATAAAACAGACCAAACACCTGTCTTATGAGCCTCCATCCTGGAAGAGAAGCCCTGTGGGCAGGCAGGGCCCTTGAGCAGGAGATCAGGGCTGGGTCTGTCAGTGTAGGAGTAACGGGCAGAGATGCCACCCCGGTCATCTCCACCCTACCGAGGGACAGAGTGCCCAGAGAGCCACACAGCCCAAGCAAACGCCCCCTGTTGGGAAGTGTGGGCAAAGAACAGAATTCGGAGGAATCCAAGAAAGAAATAGGCAAAGGTCTGCATTGGAGAGAAGAACCTTTTAGGTTGACAAAATGATTAGACAAGGTTGTAATCCAGGTCTGTTACCTTTTAGGAGACAAGAAATCTGTAACTGTTTTTAATCAAAGACATTAGAGAAAAGGGTCACAAGGCCCTCTGACTGAGCTAGGAGAGTCTAGGGCAGCCCACCCTGAACTGTGAGCGGGTGGGTGGGGGCAAGAAAGACAACCTCATGAGGCCTGACCCCTGGGGGTGCCCCCCAAAGACGGTTGGGAGACGGAGTGAACAAACAGATAAATGCATAGAGGTCTGAAGGCCGCTAGGTTAGAGAATAAGGAAGCATCTCCATCACACATGCCAGCCATTCCTGCTTAGAAAGGCAAAGACATTCAATATTTTGTATCTGTGGACAGCTTTCTACTTTCAACTTCTCGAAGGACTCACTAAAAACAAACAAATAAACAAACCTCTGAGGACTTCCCTGACATTCCAGTGGTTGAGACTCCATGCCTCCACTTCAGAGGGCACAGGTTTGATCCCTGGTCGGGGTACTAAGATCCTGCATGGCGTGCAATGTGACCAAAAAAAAATTAACAAACAAGCAAAAACCCCTCTGAGTCTCCTCTCCAGTCCCTTCCTCCTTTATTTTCTACTTCAGAATCTTTTTTAGCAGATAGTTCTTTTCACAGCACTGAGGCAGATTTTGAAACCAAGCAATACTTAAAACACAAAAAAGAAAAACTATCTTCTGCTAATAATGATTATGTTCCTTTTTATTATTAAAGGTGCAATTAAAAGAATTTATGTTTTTCCCTTTTGTATAAATAAATAACAAACCTTGTATTTGATATTCTGATTTTCTATATAGAGTGATGTTGGACATGTAATTAGCTGTATGCTTTTTAACAAACTGGCCTGACTGTAATGACAACTAACTAAGAAATTTTAAAATGGAATTTGAATGGCAAAACGGTATAGGTATTCCATTCATTTATCATTTATGAAGCACTTACAGTCAGGCATCACTGAAACTTTAATGAAGCATTGTACCTCCTACAAAATGACTGTTGGCCAAAACACTGAGAATAGAGTAATTTCCTAGTGATTTTAAAAGGAGAGGAAAGACGGAAGGAAAGGTGGGGAGGGTAGGATGACCATTTTCTAGATGACTCTTCATGTTGTATCCTGATGGCCATAGTCATAAACATTCCATTATGGGTTGAGGTTGATTATGGTTTCGATGATGATGATGATGACAAATATAACCTTTCCCCCAATCCCCAAGAGGTATATCAACAGGAAATATCATCATTTCTAATTTGTAGGTAAGGGGAAAAAAGACATTAAAATTTTGGTGGCAACCATTTTGTCTAGGATATTTGTCATCTGAAGGAAGAGGAAATATGTAGAATCCACAAAACTTTGGAAAATGTCCAGTTAACATCACTTTAAGACCTGGGAATTACCTTTGTAAAACAAATACTCTCCCTTGGCCCTCTGCCCACCATTTGGCTCCTTCCATATCATGGTTAAATGATGCATAATCTAATTAAATTTTGGCTTCAGTCTTACAACAGAACATGGTGTCTCTTGATTTTCCACATTCTGATTACAATACCCCATCAAATTGTCACCTTTTCAGTGTTAACAAGATCAAATGTTAAACTGTTGTGTGTGAAGGACCTGAGCTTCCTACTGAAGAGATTTGCAGGCTATAACACAGCCTATATTATTGGGCGCCCACGTTATTCTGGTGAAGTGTGAGCAGCTCACTCCACAATTGGGCCTCCCACCCAGAAACAGGGGCAGCATGCAAGCAGCATGTGTGGATGGGGCTGGAGCATGGGTCAGGCAGCAGACAGGGTGCCAAGGAGGGATCCTGTTGCTAAGGCCCACACCCTTGGTAACGCCAGGATGCCCTCCACTATGGACTGTGTCCCCCCAGACTCACATACTGGAGCCCTAACTCCCACTGTGATGGTATTTGGAGATGGAGCCTTTGGGAGGTTAGGCTGAGATAAGGTTATGATGGTGGGGACCCTTGTCATGGGATTAGTTCCCTTGTAAGAAGAGACACCATGCGAGATGTTGGACCATAAAGAAGGCTGAGTGCCAAAGAATCGATGCTTTTGAACTTTGGTGCTGGAGAAGACTTCTGAGAGTCCCTTGGACAGAAAGGAGGTCAGACCAGTCGATCCTAAAGGAAATTGATCCTGGATATTCATTCAAAGGACTGATCATAAAGCTGAAGCTCCAATAATTTGGCCACCTGATGCAAAGAGCCAACTCATTGGGAAAGACCTTGATGCTGGGAAAGATTGAGGACAGGAGGAGAAGGGGATGACAGAGGATGAGATGGTTGGATGGCATCACTGACTCAATGGACATGAATTTGAGCAAACTCTGGGAGATGGTGAAGGACAGGGAAATCTGGCATGCTGCAGTCCATGAGGTCGCAGAGTTGGACACGACTGAGCAACTGAAAAATAACAAAAAGAAATACTGGACAGCTGGGAGCTTGCTGTCTCTCTCTCTCTCTGCATCTCTATCTCTCTCTGCCACATGACCACACAATGAAGAGGTCTGTGTCTACAACCCAGGAAGAGCGTCTCAGAAGAACCTGATCATGCTGTCACCCTGATCTTGAACTTCCAGCCTAAGAACTATGAGAAAATACACCTTCTAATGTTCAAGCCACCCAGCTTATGGTATTTTGCTTTGGCAACCTGAGCAAACTAAGACACTGTAAAAGCCAACTACCCTGCAAATGCTGCCCTACACATAGTAAGTGTTCAGTAAATGCAAATAATTATGTTGACTCATAGTAAATCTTTTCTTCTTAATTGATCGGAGAACAATTCAGTGGCCACATATTTTCACTTTGGTAACCAATTAAGAAAGCTCACTTTGCCAGTGTCATTTTGAGAATAAATTGCCAGCCACCAAGAATGCTTAAATGACAAAGCATTTCTACTCTGGTGTCTTCAGAGTATTCCTGTGGAATAGGCTCCAATAAGTATTATTGTTCCCCATTTCCAGATATGGAAACTTTGACACAGGCTTGATTAATGTCACAGAGGGAGTCGTAAGTTATCAAAACAATAAGCAATACCTTCTGACTATAAACTGAGATTTCTGATCCATAAACAGAATAATAAACTATCTATAAAAAATGGATGATAACTATATAGAATTTTAATAGGAAGTTTTGATTATATATACTCAACATGGCAAATTAATTATATTAATGTCCCCAAGTACCTTAGAATGAATAGTAAATCAAATCACCATGTGGAAGACATAGTGGCATGTGCTGAGAATGTAGAATGAGCTATTAGTTACAGACCTTTTTCAGCTGGAGGGAAAGAGCAAAAATGAAGCTCACATTAAAAGATAACTTTTTAAAAAGGGGGAACAAGAGGTCTATTACACCACAAATCTTTATATAATATCCAGACTAGGAGTCAGCAAACTTTTTCTGTGAAGGACCACATAGTAAATATCTCTATTTCTGGAGTCATTCACTCTCTGTTGCAACTATTCAACTCTGCCATAATCACCTTGTAGTGGCTCAGAAGCAGTCACAGTGAATGGGTGTGGCTGTGTTCCAGTGAAAGGGCTTCCCTGGTAAATCAGCTGGTAAAGAATCCGCCTACAAAGCAGGAGACCTAGGTTTGATCCTTCGGTTGGGAAGATCCCCTGGAGAAGGGAACGGCTACCCAGTTCAGTATTGTGGCCTGGAGAATTCCACAGACTGTATAGTCCATGGGCTTGCAAAAAGTCAGATACCACTGAGCGATCTGTTCCAATAAAACTTTATTTACAAAAACAGATGACACCCAAGGGCCATAAGTTGTTGATGATTGATTTAGATAATAGATTGGCTATGTAACTTTTAATAGCTTTTAATTTTGTACTTTTCATTTTCCTCATAATTAAAGTCTATTCTTAATTATTCATTATTTATTTTGAAGAGGTGATGACAATCTCAATGCAAAAATGCAAGATGTTCCAAAGGTTACTCAATGAAAAGTAAAGTCTCCCCACTCCCTTTCCCTTTTTCTACCCTTCTTCCTTCTCTTCCCTGCTCACCTCCAGCTTCTTCTCCTCAAATCCTCACTACAGCTCCATAAATAGGGAGATTACCTGTTATTATCTCCATTTTGAAAATGAGGAAACAGAGAGATTCAGAAAACCAAGTTACTTACCCAAGGCCATAGAGTTAATAACTAGGGTTCAAATCTGTGTTTTTGTACACAGCACACCTCCTCCAAAAGAGTGGCTGCTTAAAATCATGCATCTTCCAAACTGTGAACTAAGGCTGGGTTTTTTGTAAACAGAGAATGATGGAACAAGGTTATTTGGTAAGTAGAGCTTCAATCACAAAAGCTGCTGTCTGCCCTCCTTTTCTTACCCTCCACATCCCTCCAGGACATTTTTCCTTCTCTAGATAGCAATGTAATATTAGGTGTTCATTGTCTATGCCATGGGGAAAAAAATACATTGTATTGGCAAGTACCAGTATCATCCGCTGCAGAAGGTCAGAAAACCTCTGGGTTTTTCCACATCAGTTGTAAACACTCCTCTCCTCCTTCTCTCCAATCAAGCACTCATGCTCAGTACTTTTTCTTTTTTTTTTTTTTTGGCCACACCCTGTGGCATATGGGATCCTAGTTTCCCCAACCAGGATTGAATCCTTGCCCCCTGCATCGGAAGCTGAAGTCTTAACCACTGGATCACAAGGGAAGTCCTCAGTACTTTTTCTTAATACTTTTTTAATTTCTTCCCTCTCTAGTGACCTGTCTGTGCAACACACCAACATATCTGCATGCCTTCTCTGTTAGGCATGCAAAACTCTGGACATTCTTTAGGAATGTCAGACTGACCTTCATTCCAAGAAGATCCTATGACAACTGTGGCAAAGTTCACTCTCTGTCCCCCAGTTACAAAGCTCTTATGGTCTGAATTTGATTGTTCTAGTTGTATTATCTATAGTATTGTGTACTTTTTCATGAGCAGAATATCAAAAAGAATATATTTTAAAATAAAAAAAAAATACCCCCATGCTCAGACTGTATGGAATTCATATAATAAGAGTTTGATAAATATTGTTAAATAAATAAAGAAGTGAATGAAATTCTTATCCCCTCAGTTAGGAAAACACATTTAGCGTCCACAAGTCTCTTCCATGGTGGTACTGAGTACATTGTTCACTTCACCAGCATCTTGTCTGTGAGGTCATAGGGGACATCTCTCCAGCCTTAGTACCAAGGACTGATATGCATTGCCTGTACTTTGGTTGACTTTACATTTATGACCACTGTGAATTGTGTGACTTTTGAGCATGTCTTTTAGTGGAGGATGCTTTCTTAATCTTAAATCTTACCCAGAATCCACACCATTTAAAACAGATGAACTTAGAACTCTTCTGGCTGAGCAAGAGGGCAGAAAGAACTTTACTCTTGGCCTGGCCTTACCTGCTGTACCCATTCTTGGTAACTCCCAGCAAACCAAGGGCTTCATGGGACAGCATTTGACGGCTCTGACTCTCTCTCTCTCTCTCTCTGCATTGGCCACTAGAAATTTGGCCCACTTCTAGATAATGCAGAGGACCACGACTTGTTAAACTCATTCTTGGCTTTATTTAACCTTTCTTACTATTTTACCTTTGTCTTACGTTCCTTATTCATTACTTGTTAGTTTTTTTTTTAATTTTGTAAGGCATCTGAAATTATTTCCAACACTGGCATAGGAAAGTTAGATGGATGACTAGATAAATCTCTACAAAAGTAGCTTTATTGCTATAATATCAATTGACAAACAAAGGTACGTAGCACTAGTGAAAATTTTTCAGTGATCAACCATTGTACATAAAAACAGTAGAAAAATTCTCAATGAGCAACAGTTGTACATAAAAACAGTAGAAATTCTTCATAGAATTTACCACTCTTCTCTCGTAGGAGAGACCCACTTGATACCATGGTGGTTGACTTTAGCATTTCAATAAACAGGGTGGAGCCAGTGAAACCCATAGCACAAACCACCCATACATAAATGTTAATACAACACAGAGAAAGAAGCATTAAAAGAATTCCTCTGAACAGTTATTGCTGAATAGCTAAAATCTTCCTACTGCTTCATAGAATATTGGCCAAAAATGTTCAAACTGGGAAGCCAGTGTTCTTGATGATAAAAATCAACTCTTATATACCTGTTCGTAATAGGGAGAGAAGTAAAATGTTAGTTCAAATCAGTAGTGGGTACTTTATTCATTTCAATTTGTTCTCATACAGCATTTGTTCTTGGCAGATTTATTTCCTTAATAACTTTCCTTGATCCTCATGTTAACATTGATTTGTATTGGCTTTATCTGCCTAATAGTATTACAGTTGTTTGTCCTTTTAGTTTGCTAAGATCTTGGCACCTAAACTTTCCCAGACTCACTTGCTGATGTCTATGTAAAGTTCAGGATCAATGGTTTTCAATGGTTCTTACATGAGTGAATAGAAATACCGATTAAAGACTGGTAATGGAATTGCAAACTTGCCTGTGGATCTCAGAGCAATTCACCAAGCATCATTATATGATCTCAAAATGTTGAGGGCAAGTGATTGAGTCTGCATTTGCACTTGGAGCTGTGAAACCTAGGGCCCATTTCTCTTACTGCGCTATGCCCCACCAAGTTGACGATAACCCTGGGAACTCTTGAGAAATCAGTAGGGGACTGGTGGAAACTCGGCACTGCAGGTGGTTGAGGGCTAAGTGAGTTTCTGGAGATGGAGCCCGCCCATTCAGTCGTCCCACCAGGAATCACACAGCAGATTGGGTGCTTTCAGAGACTCGCTCCTTCCCGTTGAACTAATTGGTGTTCTTTGAGGTCCAACCAGTGTTTCACATTTTGGAACTATTGACCCGGATCCTGCCCATTCAAAAACTCCACTCTATCCCTGCCCAGGTAGAGATGAAAGGAGAACAGGATCAATTTCACCTACCGATTCAGGAAAACATACCAGACCTGAGGCTCTGCCCTCTCCTAATAACTGAGGCAGAACTCTCTCTTTAAATTTTTAGTTGCCTTTCTCTTCAATAACACTAAGTTGTTCCTTTCTGAGTGTAAAAGCATTTATCTGAATATAAAGTTTGAAAACATACAAAAGCACAAAGATAAGGAACATTTAAATTACGCATAAATCCACCGCCCAGAAGTAAGCAGTTAGCATTCATTAAATATTTCCTTCTAGTCTTTTTTTCCATGCTGCTTACATATAAACATATATACCACACATATAACTTAGCAGAAGCTTAACCATATGTGTTGTACATGTAGTTTTGGGTTTTGCATTTAACAATGCATCATGAATAGTTTTGCAGGTAAATAAATATTCTTTAAAACATGATTTCTAAGAGTTTCACAATAGTCCATCATGAATTATAATTTAATTTATTAAATCATTCTACCACTGAAATTGAAGACCATTCCAAGTTTTTACTGTTATAAATAGTGTTGCTGAATGTCTTTGCATCAAAGCTGTTATATCTCTGATTGTTTTCCTAGGAGCCCATGGAATTGATGGCCTAAAAGCCAGGAACATTTTAATCTCTGATGCACATTTCTTAGTCGGGCCATTTTTCCTCTCAAAAGACCATGCCAAGATATTGTCTGATCCGCAGAGCATAAGCATTCCCCAAATAGTCTTTTGTTACTTCTCCCCCACTCAAGCTTCTCTAAAGTTCATTTTAACATAATTTTTCCTGGATAGAAATATTGCTGGGGGTGGCATGTGGTGTTCAGAACACAGCGATTTCCACCAAACACTCGAAGACAAGCGAAAATGAATTTGGGTCCTTTCTCTATTTAGGGAGCTTTAGGAAAATCAACAGCTTTGGTGGGGAGGATTTACCCATGACTTTGGCCCCTCCCAAACTAAAAGGACTCCAACCCATAATTCCCTATGATCAAGAAACAACCAAATACAAACTGGTTTTTGTGCACAAAGAGAATCAAGCCAAATGAATAATCTATAAAACTAACTTGATATGGTTTTTCCCTCGGCTACTAAAGAGGACAGTTTTCTTATTTTTCAACCTGTGTAAATGGCTCAAAGTTTCTATTTTTCCCAAACTGTCACGAAAAGGATTCATTATGCTTTGCACATATACTTCTACACTTTGCTGTGAAAGTCAATATTTATTGCACTCTTTTCTGCATTTCTTAATGGAACATGTGTGTGATTATTGAATAAACATGAATGCACTGAGTTTTGCAACACTTCTTCTCCAATAATTTGTGAAGACTTCTTCACTTTTCTAACTCAAAACAGATTTATTTTTCTAATAAGATTTTGCAAGCTCTTTGTCCATAGTATCCACTAGATTTATTTCATTTTCAAAATATAAACTGCTGCACCTGGGCAGCGATTTTTTTTGATCCTTCCAAATGGTTTGTAATGGTTTCTAGCATAGAGCAATGGTATTCATGCTCGCCAGATGTCCTGTAGCTCATGCATTACTATTTGGTTCAATATTTCTCGGTCTGCTTCTCCCATCTCTCCCCGACCACATTCTTGGGTTTTATTTTATCCTCATTTGCACATCATGCAAGAGACCAACTCAGCTGAATAAAGAATCCTTTGAAAGATTTCATATAGAGATGGAAAATCTAATAAAATTCTGTTGAGAATGTTTATTATGCTTAATGTAACTATTATTTAATCTGGATGAAGCATTCCTTTGGTAGCCCTAGCTTTGAAGAACTTCTATGTGATATTGACTTCTCTTCTAAGGCATCTTGAGTGCATTATTCCTTAATCATTTCTCTCCATGCATACAGTGGTCCAATAACTCGGAATTCAGAGATCATTAAAAGAAAGCTTCAATTTTGAATTTTAAAAATGTTATTAGGTTTACATATTTAGAGTCTTCCTTTTTCTAATGAGCTCAAAATATTTCATAAGCAACAAGATTTCCTTCAATGTCCAATATTTTACTGTTCCAAAAAATGCCCCCCAGACCTTCCTGTATCTAATTACAATAAAGTAAATCCATAATAGTAAATGCAGACATTGGCAATACACATGGTCTTGAAAAATTTACAAATTAGTCAATATGCTCATTGTTATTGGTATTTTTCTTACTAAAGTAATGGTGTTTTTAAGTGTGGGAGTTTGGTCTGATGGTTAAGCAGTCTTTTCATAGAGATATCAACATGTATATAATATAATGATATATTGCTATCATTAGTAACCCCACCTAAAAAACGCACTAGCTTTGCCAACAGAAGGGAAATCAATCCACATTATTTACTCCACTAGGTTAAGTGCATGCCTGAATTTATTATTTCCAACCATGGCCTTTGCTCTGATACCAGAAAAATAACTCTTATGATAGCCATCCACTTGACATCCCTATGTGGATGATTGATAAGCAACTCAATAATTTATCCAAAAATACCCTTGATTTACCCCTCAGACAAATTTCTTCTCCAATCTTTCCCATCTCAGCAAATGACACAAATGTTTGCTCAAACCAAAACCTCCAGGGCCATCTTTTCTTCAATTCAACACCAAGTCCTGTTGACACTAACCGTGAAATGGATGCCAAGCTGTTCACTTTCTCTCCCTCTCCACTGGTGCAATCTTGGTCTAAGCCACCATCATATCCCACCTGAAATTCAGGAAGCCCTCCATGGGTTTCTCTTCATTTCCACTCTTGATCCACTGCAATCAATTCACTGCAGAGCGAAGAGTAAACAGCACATGAAACTCCCCTGTCTCAACCTTGCATGGACTTGCCATTATACTCAGAATAGAGCCGAAGCTCTACCACGGCCTGCAAGGCCCTCCATGAGCAGATTCTGCCTCCCGCTATAACCGCATCTCATACCACCATCCCTTTACTATCTATCATCTACACCTCCTGACCTTTTGCTCCTCAAACATGCCAAGCACATTCCTCTCCTGGATTTTCTTCTTTCCTGCTTCTCCACATGGAGCTCTCTCCCATGCTTTATCTCTGTTTGACTGACTGAGGTCATCGCATCAGTTAGGTCTCAGCACAAACATCATGTCCTTGGAGAGGCTGTCCTTGACCTCCCCCATTCTGTCTCTCACATCACCTGCTTTATTTCCTTCCAGACAATTCTCTCTTTAAAATCATCTTCTTGGGGACTTTCCTTCTGGTCCAGTGGTTAGGACTTCACCTTGTGAGACTATGGGTTCAATCCTTGGTCAGGGAGCCAAGATCCCACATGCCTCATGGCCAAAAAAACAGAAAAAATATTGTGACAAATTCAGTAAAGACTTTGACTCAGGGAACTCAAACCCGGGCTCTGTAACAACCTAGAAGGATGGAAAAGGGTGGGAGGTGGGAAGGAGGTTCACAAGGGAGGGGCCATATGTATACCTATGGCTAATTCATGTTGATGTATAGCAGAAACCAAATCAATATTGTAAAGCAATTATCCTTCAACTAAAAATAAATAAATTTTTTAAAATGGTCCACATCAAAAAACTTTTTTAAAAATCTTGATTTGCCTGCTTTTTAATAGCTTACATGTGTGGGTGCTCAGTCACTTTGGTTGTGTCCAACTCTGTGATCCTATGGACGGTAGCCCTCCAGGCTCCTCTGTCCATGGGGTTCTCCAGGCAAGAATACTGGACTGGGTTGCCATTTCCTTCTCCAGTTTTCATAGGTTAGTTCACCGCTAGAATAGAAGTCCCACGGAAGAAAACTCATCTCTTCTTCACCACTGTAACAACAATGTCAACCTTTACAAGGTATGTGCTCAATAACATTCATTGAATGGATGAATTTCTCAGTTACCCAGAGAGGCAAACTCATTGGCATGCCATTCAAGGCCCATCACCACCCAGATATAACCTATATTTATAATCTGCCTCCCAATGTAGATATACAAGCCATATCAGAATAGCCACTGTTTCTTAAATACACTGTGGAATTTTATGGTCCAATATCATTTAACAAACCATTAATTCCATCTCAAGTATCCTTCCACACCCCTCTCCCACACTTCTCCCCAGTTCCACTGGATTGACTTCTACTCAGCGTTCAAGGCCCAGCTCAACTGTCCCCTCCACTGCTCCGCTGTAGTTTTCTTCTCTGGATCCATAGCACTCTGCGTCTCTATCAGACAGCCCTTAACACAGCCCACTTTCACAAGCCAGCGTGGTATCTCTGGTTTCCCCAGGATACGTGTTCCTTGAAAGCAGAAATTTAACATCTTTACCATCCCTCATAATACACAGTCTGGTCTCTGATAAAAAATGCTCAACAAATATTTTTTTTTAATTAAACTGAACCAGCATATGAGAACGAGGACCCCAAAACTAAACTCCGTGCCTCCAACCAGGAATTTTTAATTCTCATCTGATTGCGAAATACACAGCTCTCTAATCAAATGGATGAGGTGTGGAGTTCTGGGGGATGGGGAATTTTCTCTGGGTTCACTCTGCCTATTGCAAAGGGAGACGTGGTCAGAAATCACTGACCTCGTGTTTTCTGTATCTCTGTCTTAAATCACCAGCTGCTTGCTTAGCCTTTATCCCAATGTTTGGCAGAAACTGGGTTGCTTCTCTCACACATGTTTTTCCTTCAGAGTGTTGATATTGGGCTGTATCCTATATGATAACAAAATACCAGACTTCTTGGGTCATTGGTTTAATGCAGCTGTGGTTGGTTGTGGCTCATGAAAGTGTCCACTTGTCATTTGTTTATATCACTGCCTCAGTGAATTTAGGGCTTTTCTTTGCTAGAGAGTTAGAAACTTCATCCCCAGATCCCCACTTCTTGTAAATTAGGATGAGAATGGGAAAATGGGGGCAAGGCACCCTGTGAATGTTTAGCAAAGACTGTAGCAACTTAATAGGAAGCTCGGGAGGAAAGAGGCTCAAGCAGTTCCTTCTTAAATTAATCCATGATCTTCCGTGAGAGTCAGGGAAAAATCCACAGTGTAGCAGGGTGGGACACTGTCTTCTTACACAAGCCAGGCTGGAGAAAATGTGTGTCCAGAGAACGCAAGAGAATCTCGAGTATACCAAAAAAAAAAAAAAAAATCTACAGCCAGGCATTTCTGGGATGCTCAAAAGCAGCATGGACATCCCTGGTGGTCAGTGGTTAAGAATCTGCCTGCCAGTGCAGGAGACATGGGTTCAATCCCTGGTCCGGGAAGATCCCACATGCCTCTGAGCAACTAAGCCCATGTGCCACAACCACTGAAGCCCACACATCCTAGAGCCCATGCCCTCCACAAGAGAAGCCACGCCGATGAGAAGTCCGCACACCCCCACAAAGAACAGCCTCCGCTCACTGCAGCTGAGAAAGTGCAGCAGTGAAGACCCAGTGCAGTCAAAACAAATAAATAAATAATAAAGAGCAGAGGGAAGCCCTGGCTGAAGCAAGGCGAAAATACAGGACAGGTGTGCAAAACACAGTGGGTTTGGGATAACTCGACACCAGCTAGATTATAACTGATAAACATCCCCTCTCAGCTTTGGTCCTTAACTCTCCAACTACATTAAAAAAACATTCATTCCTGAGATGCGCAGATAGGGTGAAGGGAGAGTGTCTTGCCACTTGGTGGCAATCCTCTTGGTGTCTGCCATGGAAAAAGATTTGCCTGCAATGGATCAGAGAAAGGTTTGCATCTTTCATTTTTTTCCCCTTAATAACTCTCCTTCTTTCGGTCATCCCTCCACTTGCCTCCTCCACACAAAAATAAAAAACAGAGAAATCACTATTCTAAAGGAAATACAAGGTCTAAGCATTGGGCTAAGAATAGACAAAGCTCTAGTTCCATATGGCTCACCAAGCTTGCAGCAGGAGAAAGAAAAGGTAGATTGGCTCAAGGCTAGCTGACAGCAACTTCAATTTAATTTTATTTAGTTCAGCCTAATGGCTTCCTTGATAGCTCAGTTGGTAAAGAATCTGCCTGCAATGCAGGAGACTTGGGTTTGATGCCTTGGTTGGGAAGATCCCCTGGGAGAAGGGAAAGGCTACTCCAGTATTTCTGGCCTGGAGAATTCTTGGGGTGGCAAACAGTCGGACATGACTGAGCAACTTTCACTTTCTATCCACTTATTGGGCTTCCCAGGTGGCTCAGTGGTAAAGAATCTCCTGCCAATGCAGAAGATAGGAGACTCGGATTCGATCCCTGGGTTGGCAAGATTCCCTGGAGAAGGAAATGGCAACCCACTCCAGTATTCTTGCCGGGGAAACTTCATGGACAGAGAAGCCTGATAGGCTACAGTCCATGGGGTCACAAACAGTTGGACATGACTGAGCGACTGAGCATGTAATCTACTTATTAGAATGAAAAGAGATAGAGAAGAGTATAGTAAGAGCTTCAAGCTGAACAGATAACTCATTGCTCTGGAGGGCAATACAACTACTAAAAGATTTAGCAAATGCTGGTGAGAAATAAAGACAGAAGCACAAACAGATTTCTAGCAACTATACTAGGTGAGGGAAAGGCGTGACATGGTAGGATGAGAGAGCAGTGGGGCAAATCAGTCAAAATGTAGCCTCTCCTATGGGCTTCCCCTGTCCTATTCCGACTTGAAGATCAGTCAGGATGTGCCCAGTCTTCCTGCTTCCTTGCCAAGTCCTGACAGATCAGGAAATGGAAGCACTGTTGATCATTTTAAATATCTATGGAAATTCAGCATGGGAAGGGACTGTACTGGTCATGTACCCTTGATCACACAATTAGTCATCTCCTTACCTTTCTCCATTGCAATGAACTCTGAAGTATGTTTCCGTGGCTTCATGTCAATGACACTGTATTTGCTGCTTGGGAATTCAGTCACTTCAAACAAAACTAAGAATGTCCACTGGGATATCACTTCAGAAGCTCTTGCAAGACATTCTTCCCTCCCCAGAATCTACCCTGATATCTGCAAACAATAAAATAAAATAAGAGGACATATCCTCTCTTAAGACACGTTAAATGTCCATTGACAGAGAATGGATAAAGAATGGTACATATACACAGTGGAACATTACCAGCCACTAGAAGGAATGAAATTGGGTCATTTATAGAGGCATGGACAGACCTAGAGTCTGTCACACAGAGTAAAGTAAGTCAGAAAGAGAAAAACAAATATCATATATTAACATACCTATGTGGAATCTAGAAAAATGGTACAGATGAACCTCTCTGCAGGGCAGGGATAGAGACATAGAAAACAGATGTGTGGACACACAGTAGTGGGGAAGGTGGTTGGATGAATTCGGAGATCGGGATTGACAGAAATACACTACATGTGTCAAATAGACAGCTCAGGGGAGCCTGCTTTATAGCGCAGAGAGCTCAGCTCAGAGCTCTGTGATGACCTAGGGGGTGGGGTGGTGGGGGAAGAATAGGAGCAAGGTCCGAGAGAGGGGGTGTATGTACACAGCTGATTCACTTCACTATACCCCAATAAAAAATTATTATTTAAATGGAAAAGAAGTTACTCCAATGGATAAATAGGCCCTTCTCTGTGTATGTTGTGCATATGTGTGTGCGTGTATGTGCAGTGTTTAAGTGTGTGAGGGGGTTACTTATGCAAGGAACTACCTACTGAGTTGCAAGCTTCATAGAGAAATAAAGGTAAATAAGAAACAATGAATAATAACGAAATGTGTTGATATAGGACCTTACTCACCACCCTGCTGAGCTTTGAGAAGAATTTGAAAGCCTGTACTGCCAAGAACAATTTCCAGAGGGGATAGTCAGTCCTCTAGACACTAAATATTATTGAGGCAAATGCTAGATGCTATCTTGTAATTATTTTACACCAGAAGGATTTAATATCAATTTCTCATTATATAAAACAAAAGTACCATGTTCTGCGAGGCTCCCTCCAAGTTCCCGAGGATCAGCAGGATGATCTTCCATGGCCCCCAGGACCACCTATTCATCCAAATACCTCACAGAAATTCACATCAGAGTAAAATGTCTGCTTCGACCCAGGAAGACAAAACAGTGCCTTATAAATGAAGGAAGCAATACACACTCTCCCTCGGGCTAGATTGCATAACAGGAGATACTGAGAACACAAACGCGGCTCCTTGGTGTTCTGAATCAAATGTGATGAAAATGGCATGGTTCGCTCCAGGTTTAGTTCCCTTAAAACATCAAAATTATATTTGGAGAAAGCAGGTGTGGGTAAGTGGGTCACATGCATTTGGATCCTGTGATCATAAGCTTCAGCCCCAGAAAATGATGCATGCCTGCGCTTTGGCTGCTTAGTCACACCTGGAACACCTCAGTTCTGGGGGCTATATTTTGAGAGGAGTGCAGAAAACCCAGAAAAGCTGCAGAGTGGGAATCCAGAGTGGAGTTTGATTTAGGAGCTATTTCGCAGGAAGTGAATAGGGAGGAAGAATGAAAGTCAAACTGCAGACCTTTGAAAGCGTTTCATACTGCATGTGTTTTTCTATTTTCCTAAGTATGCTATGAGTTATGTCTGTATAACTTCTACTTAAAATGTTCTTCCTCCTTCTCCTGACTGTTGACCCCTCCAGATCTAGCTTAGCATCATCTCCTCCAGAAAATCTTCTGAGAGTCTCTTCTCACTTTTTCTGTCCCTGCCCCAAGCAGAAGACTAGGCATCCATCCTCTTCTCACCCAATTATTATCCGTAGAAACACTTTCATGCTACAGTAGAACTTTGTATTCCAATGTCTGTCTCCCTTGTTTCACCCAACAGCTGTGAGCAGGGAGTGGATTCTACATTTCTTAATTTTCTGACCACCCTTTGCTAAGTATTTCTATAGCCTAAATACTGTGTTAAAGACTACGAATACAAAGACAAAAGGTGGCTTCTGTCCCTGAAGAGCGTAGAACAAGAAAGACAGATGCAAAGATCAGAAACAAGACAAGGATGTCTTCTCTCACGTATCTCTTCAATATTATGATGTAGAACCCCTACAAACATTAGAGTGGTGAAAGAGGCAGGGGCTGTTAATATTCAATGGAAGAAGCTAATACAATTTGCTTGTAAATATTTTGAATTGTAGGACGTTCCTATGAATGAGTACAATTCATTTGTGCAGAAACATTTTTTCCACAAAAAAGACTGTATGTGTCATGTGGCCATAACTCACTTTGGCATTAAACATACCAAAAAGGGACTTTTAAGGAGCTTGTTTTGATGGTGTTCTTTATTAATGGGTTGTTCTTTGTTGAGTTTCCACTTATCCATGTTTATGTAAAATCTTACTTCATGAAAATGAATTCAGCAATTACAGAACTGCCTCTTTGAAGGTTCCAATAGACCATACAAGCTGTGAAAAATGTGTAACAGGCAATGGTTCCTTAGTGTTTCCTCCATTTGATAGTCCAGGAAAAGGAATAATTTCCCTGCTCAATGCCATGCAGAAGGAGAGATTTAGAAGTAGCCAAGGAACTCAGAAGCTTTGGTGGCTGATTCATGTATGATTTTCCAGGGCCCAGTGATTTTCCTATGTGTGGCCAGTTTGCCGTTTGTCCACGTGATGCTGGGTTAAAAATGAGGACTGCCTTATTCTAAACCCAGTTTCTGTTGCTTTAGACTGATGATCTTAGCATTGCAGATGTATAATGTTTACTTATTAGGAGGACATGGGTCTATTTTTATATTTTTGAATCAGCAGGTCTCTTCTCTGACGACATAAAACCACAAATCTGGCAGACTGTTGCATTCCACACGCTGAAAGAAGGCATCCTGGGATGTATTTCCATTCTGAATCGCATAGCATTTGTGATTTGCATGCACCTTTTGAGTCAAAATCAAACATTTGCCCTGGATTGGCCCGAGTTTAATTAAAATGATGAGAATGTGTGATAGGCATTTGGTCTCAGGCAAAAAGGATACACAGTATTGAAATTTGGAACAAACATTTTTTTAAATGAGAAATGCATGGTTGGCAGTGATAAGAAATGCCAAGACTATGTATTACACGGGATCACGGGTTGAAAATAGAAAATATCCTAAAAATTCTGGTGCACTGTGAAAATATCGTAGGAAGGTTTGGATAGGATTACATGCTTTATGGATAATGTCCCTGTAACGAACACTGTAGATGTTTATAATCTTCTCTATAGTCTTTTTGTGGCTCACCATGTAAAGCTGATGGGTTGTTCATCAGTCCTGGCAGATTTTCCCATTTAACTATGCAGGGGAGAAAGAAAAGAGTTTTTATCCCAAAAGGTTAAGCTCTACAAAATTGATGATCATCCAAACAGACTGATGCCAACCAAGTCAGCATGAAACGCCGTCTAAGTGGTCAAGCATAGAAAAGGGCTAACCAATCATTTAAATTGAGGATTATTGAAATTGACCACTTTACCCATTGCAAAAATTTAAATGTGGCTGTGATATTAAAGAATGTTTACTATTACAATCTAAGTTCCATTTAAATAAATACATGGCCTTACAGTTTGCTAAATAATTTGCCAGACATATTGCTTGAGTTCTTGAAGTGCAGACAGTCGAATTAAGAAAAAATCTGAGCTACAGATATTCTCATTTTACAGGATCCTTTCCAGCTTCATAGTTTACTAAACAAATATTTAAACTTCTAAATAAAGTACTCGGAAAATTTACAAAGAGCAGTATCACATTGCCAAGATGCATCATCTTGGTAAGGTAGAACAGCCTAACGGAATAGATCTCAAACTGTTCTATAACCAATGAATAGAACTGTCCTCATATGTGAGTATCTAATGTTAGGTCTAGTTAGGATCAATGGTTTTGTTCATCTATGGCACTATCCAGGAAGACATTTCCAAAATCCACCCTTCAAAAATGGTAATTAAATGGCCTATCCATGGGACTACCATCTCCATGGGACTCAAAAGCCCAACTTGAATGTCATCTTGAAAGTCTGCAGTCTGACCCTAAGCCAGGAAGAGCAGAACACAGGGTGAAAAATGACAAATGGATTGTACCCACCTCCCTCAGGGAAAAATAGACAGCTACTGAAAAACACAACTAACTGAATTTCTATTTAGACTGAAAAGAGAGATCCATATTCTGCTTTGCTATCTTAAATAATGATGTTTGTCCAAATAGCTCCTATCCAGCTTTCAGTGTTTAGTTTTAAATAGTACTGAATATTGTTTCAGTATCATCAGAGAATACAGCAGTGCCTAAAAAAAAAGCTTTTCATTTAAACCTGACCTCTCTTTTATTTACTCTAAACACTTAAAAAGCATAATTTGAATTTTAGAAGCTGCAGAGTTTACAATTCTACTTTGCTAGCATGGCTTCATCTTAGGTAACAATAGCAAGAAAGAAGCAGATGACAAAAGATCACCAAATACCCTAAACATGAAATGGGGGTACAAGTCAGCAATTTGCTCAAAACTCCACATCAATTCAAAGGTACAAGAAGGGAGGGGTGACTGCCTTAAGTTCAGCAGAAGAGTGAACATCTGTTCCAAACATCCTCTCTTGGGTAGAGTTAGACTCATCTAAACAACTTTATATGCCAGACAAATACATTTTATGAAAAGAATGTGTGGCTGAAGCCTTCACAGAGTCAAAAACTCACAGCTGTCAAGACTGTGTTTTCATAAGAATAGGTGTAAATGGAAGAAGGTACAAAAATCTACATTTGTGGCTTCTTTTTACTTTAAAATACTGTCTCCCTCTATCCCCTCCCTCTTTTTCTCTCTCCCTCCTTCTTCTTTCTCTCTCTCTGTCACACATATACACAAACAATCAAAATTAATCATAGATACAGTAAAAATAGCATCACATCTAAATTCAATGCCAACATTATTTTTCAGTGTTTTTTTTCCTTTGACAAAAGCACTAAAAACACCAGCATTCGGTGGATGCTCAGTTGATACTTCTATAAGATGTAAAGGAAAAAGAAAATTTAGTCGTTCACTTACAAGTATTTATCACACACTAGCGATGAGTCAGACATGTTCTAGGCAAGAGATTTTAACCTACAACAATGCTGAATGTTGGAAGAATAGAATTGTCACTGGAATCACTCATAGAGTTTCCTAAGCAGGAAAAAACCCAAGATAGAGACGAAGAGGGCTCCCCCTGCGGCTCAGTGGTAAAGAATCTGCCTGCAGTGCAGATTCAGGTTCACTCCCTGGGCTGGGAAGACTTTCTGGAGGAGGCACGGCAACCCCCCCCAGTATGCTTGAGAATACTGGAGAATCCCATGGACAGAGGAGCCTGGTGGGCCACAGTCCACGGGGTCACAAACAGCGGGACACGACTGAAGCGACTTAGCATGCACACGCACATAGAGGAAAAGAAGGGAAAATAGTTCTGCAGACAAGTTCAAGCAAGGCTACCAGGTGGCAGTGGCTTCACAGAGGTTATAAAGCCCTCGTCTCCCCCAGCTTTGAAATTAGAGAAGCATTTATTAGGGCTTTTCATTTTTTTTAAATCAGGCCATTTTCATTTCTGGGCATAAAATTATTATTTAATATAATGTTATCACAAATTTGCATGCTTAATTAAAATTTACATACTATGAAATCATGCTAGTTTGCCAAGATCTGTTGGTTGGTTGAGTTGTCTTCCAAGTGTCACTGGATAGCCATCATAATTATTTAATTAGAGAATCTAATCTGATATTCATGTTTATATTTTGATATAAGAATCAAAGAACTTTAAATGCTGGAGTACTCACTATTCAGCCAAAAATCTTAATGATCAATGACCTTTTGAGTACTCATAGAAGCTAACATTTCCTTTTTTAAGTTATGTTTTCTTCTATGGACCCAGTGTTTAAAAAGTTTTAGTCTTCAAAAAATTATTGCAAAAAATTAACTTGCTTTTCAACATTTTATTTATTATGGGCCCAAAAAGCAGTCAATAAGAACTTTGGATCACACGGCAAGGTCAGCACACTGAAGGTATTGGATATAATTTCAATGCAATCTCGGTTCTGGGATACAATACCCAGTAGGCATTTCAACTTATTAACAAGAGCCCACAGGGTCCTTTACTTCCTTTGGGGGTTCCCAGGACCACCAGCAAAAGCTCATGTTGAAAAACTTGTGGTTAGAAATGTGGTTGATCAAACTCTTTTTTTTTTTTTGAACTTTTTATTTTTGTATTGGGGTTTAACCGTATAACAGCATTGTGATGTTAGTAGTTTCAGGTAAACAGTGAAGGGACTCAGCTCTGCACATACATGTATCCATTCTCCCCCAAACACACCTCCCATCCAGGCTGCCCCATGACATCAAGCACAGTTCCATGTGCTCTACAGAGGTCCTTGTTGGTTACCCATTTTTATAGCCGTGTGTACATGTCCATCCCAAAGTCCTTAACCATCCCTTCTCCCCATCCTCCCCACCAACCCCAGCCACTGTAAGCTCATTCTCTGTGAGGCTCTTTCTGTTTTGTAATTTCATTTGTGTTATTTCTTTTCAGATTCCACATATAAGGGATGTCAGATTATTTTTCTCCTTCTCTATCTGACTTAACTTCACTTAGTATGACAATTTCTAGGTCCATCCACGTTGCTGCATATGGCATTATTTAATTCTTTTCAATGCTGAGCAATATTCCATTGTATATATGTGCTGCTGCTGCTGCTAAGTCGATTCAGTCGTGTCCGACTCTGTGGGACCCCATGGACGGCAGCCCACCAGGCTCCTCTGTCCCTGGGATTCTCCAGGCAAGAGTACTGGAGTGGGTTGCCACTTCCTTCTCCGATATATGTACTACATCTTCTTTATCCACTCCTCTGTTGATGGACATTTAGGTTGCGCCTATGTCTTGGCTATTGTAAACAAAAACTATTTTCTTCATTGTAGAACATCCTGCCTTCTAAAAAAACTGATGCTTGCAGTAACTTCCACCCCTTGATTTAAGTAGGTGATTTCATGTAGCATTCTGTTTTATGCTCTCACCTATTTCATACCGTTTCTACAGTTTTGCCTGAAAAACATCACCTATGACATGGAGGAGCTTGGTACAAGGAGGGGAGGTTGGGATTGGAGAGGGGACTACAGTGGGTCTGGGAATTCTATTGATGATCTGCAACAAAATAGGGTCCATCAGGATGAAAGTAGAAGAGACATATTAAGACTTGTAACTTTCAATTACACCTTCTTTTGTCATCTTTTTCAATTATAAACTCTTCTGTAACAAGATGACCTGGAGACTTATCCTCAGAATTCTTGGAAAGAGGATCTAAACTTCCCTTTTCCTACCTAGTGTAAAGACACAAGTTCTGAAGTCTTTATCAGTTGATCCCTACGCTTGAGGTTGATTTCCCCTGGTAACCTGCAAGCCCATTAATGACCCTGTGCTGTCCCTTTAAGAAAACATATTGGAGAGTCTAAGGTAGACGTAATAGACAGTGCTAGCTGGAAGTAGGTGTCTTAACAAGTTACATGGAAGGAGAAGTAACAACAGAAATATTTTTTAATTGAGAAGTCTACATATCACAAGCCCTCAGGCTAAACATTTTTCCTGGAATGGATGGTAATGCATTCGGAGAAGAGAAATCCCAGAATTTTTAAGGATTGCCCTTGACCTGCAAAACAAGTCTGGTGGAATCTCTAGAACACTCATTCACACCTAATCCTTTGATTGCAGAAGCTTCATTTTCTTAGGGCAGAGCTTGCTGCCAACAAGCAGAGGAGTGTGGGACCAAGCCCTCCTTTCCCTCCCTCCCTTCTCCTCCTCCCCCCGCAGCACCTCCTTCCTCCTCCTGTTTGCCCTGGGCATCATTTTTGCTATTTCTGAAATTCTCAGGGTCAGAGGATGCTCAGGACCACAGAGACTTGCTCCTAACACACTCCTACTCTGCCTTGGGTCAAATGAATCAGGTATTGAAACTCTTAAACTTTCAAAAATTTTCTACCTGTCATATTTGCAAAGTTTTTTTTTCATTTTAAAAATTTTTATTGACGCATAGTTGATTTACAATCTTGTGGTAATTTCAGATGGGGATCTTCGCATTCTAGAACTCTTTTGCCCCCTTAATTCTTATTGGATGATGTGCTTGCCTTATTCTTTTCTTTTTCCCCTTCTCCTTCTCCACTGAGTCCTCAATTTGGGATCTTGCCCGAATGAAAGCCGAAGTCTGGGAAGTTCCCTGCGAAAGGTGTAGAAAAGCCACCCCACAGTGCTCTCAGTAGATGGTAAAGTTGCTATGGCAACCACCTGTCTCCCCCTTTTTCAGTTCCCAAGTCCTGGGAATTTTTCTCTGAAATTGACTTCAACATCTTTCCCAAGCATGAGCATGGGTGTGGCTCTCACTGAACAGTGTGACCTGCTCCAGGTTCGTTAAGGAGCTGTTCCAGATTCATAGACCAGATCAAAGGTGTGGAGCTGGCTACCAGATCAGGGGCTGCCACACCCCAACCTGCTAGGGAGGGAACTCTGGGTTTTTCATCTGTATTCTGCAGAATGCCAAATGTGCTCTTGGCACTTAGTAAATAATACTAATTATATCTTCCAAATTACAGGCTGGGCAGAGGTGTTAATCAGACCCCGAGGTGTATTTGTCAATGGGGGTAAAAATGTGGGCTTCCCAGGTAGCTCAGTGGTAAAGAATCTCCTGTCAATGCAGGAGACGCAGGTTCGATCCCTGGATCAGGAAAATGCCCTGGAAGAGGAAATGGCAACTCA
The DNA here is from genome assembly GCF_019320065.1 of Cervus canadensis. NCBI lineage: Eukaryota > Metazoa > Chordata > Mammalia > Artiodactyla > Cervidae > Cervus > Cervus canadensis. The sequence goes on from NC_057408.1 coordinate 11,140,552, forward strand.
CTCCAGTCTTCTGGCCTGGAGAATCCTATGGACTCTGAATCCAAAGCAGCCTGGTGGCCTACAGTGTCTGACCTCGCAATGAGACGATGTGACTTAGCAAATGAGCACAGGCATTTTTTGTCCCAAAGGGATTAGCCAAACGCAGAGCAAATTTTGAAGGCCTGTTGAGCTATTTGGAACCAATCTGTTCTTTGCTTCTTTGTCATCTAGTTGTAAGTTTCTTCATTTAAAAAATAAAAATTAGCACATAAACATGAGGACATTCTAGGCATTTGAGGACATTTTCTCCTGAAGTGTTTTTTTGTTGTTGTTGTTTCTTTCTGGCTTGCCCTCTTTCCTGAGCTGTTCAGAAGCATCTCCCAGGTTAGAGATGTGGACAACAGCAGTTTAATACCCAAAGGTCACATAGGTAGACAGTGGCTCACAGACAATTCTTCGGTCCCACAATACACTGCTCTCACCTATTATTTCTGAAGCCTAAATGTCTGAGGTTTCTTTTCTTCTTCCCTTTAACTTTTGATTTCTTTTCAAATAACACAAGAATATGTGTTTCAAAGAGGCATAACATTTTGTCTGTATGAAATTTTCTCAGACCCTTAACAGGAAGCAGATTTTGGTAAGAAGAAAAAGAATGTGCTTATGTGTGAAAAAGGGAGTCAGGAAGGGAGAAAGGGAAGGAAGGAGGGAGAGAGGAAGGGAAGGAGGGAGCAAAGAAGAGAAAAAAAAGTGGAGAGATTGTGAGCAGTTAAAGGGAGTGGGAAAGAGACGTCATGGGGTCTAGAAAGAAGAGACTGGGAAAGGAGAAGACAGAGAAGTCTCATCCACTGCTCAGAGGAGACCAAGACAGTTTCTTTTACCACCCAGTCCAGTACATTTATTATTTCTCTTAAAGAGTTTTTGATGTGGACCGTTTTTACAGTCTTCATTCAATGTATGTCAATATTGCTTTTGTTCTATATTTTGCTTTTTTGGCTTCAAGGCATGTGGGATTTTAACTTTTGACCAGGGATCGAACCCACACTTCCTCCAGTGGAAGGCAAAGTCCTTTAAAAAAAAAAAAAAAAAAACAATAAATATTTATTTCTCACAGTTCTGGAGGCTGAGGAGGCCAAAATCAAGGTGCTGGCAGATTTGGTTCCGGGTGAGAGCCTGATTCTTTGGTGTCTCATAAAAGCCTTCTTTCTAAAAAAAAAAAGCCTTCTTTCTGGCTTGCGAACAGCTGAAGAAGGCAACGTCTTAACCACTGGACTGCCGGGGAAGTCCCCAGAACTTCTAGTTTTTCAGACGAATTTTCCAGACCAAAAGATCATGATTCAGTTTGAAGAATTAGATTCACAGGTCACATTTCCCTGAGTTGCTGAAAGTACTCAGGTCTATAGTTATTTCCAGGTAGAAACTAAAGAGTCTATGAGGTCATTTGAAAATACAGCTTCAGTGAAACTCCGTGAGTTATTTCTCTCTTGTGCTGGCGTTTTGTTTCTAAGGTGGTGTAAATATAGCCTTTCGTTGACGGAAAGAACCCCAGGCTGACTCTGCCGAAGAGCAGTGCAGGGAGGGGAGTGGTCCTGCTTTGTCTGAGCTCCTCCTTCTAACTCTGCCCTGGGGTCTCCTCCTGCCCTGGGGCTCGGGAATCAGGTTCTTTTTTCAGAGACTCTCAGGGCGGAAGGACAATCACATTTGAAGTGAAGATACCTGATTTTAAACTTTGTTCTGAGAGTCATTCGAAGACTGCCCATAAGAGTTCTTCCCATCTGGTCCTTCCAGAACATTCCCTCTCAGAAAATAAATAAACAGATTGTTGTCGGCTTCAGTTTGGCGCCAAGCACCAAAGACTTCCAAAAATACAGACGAGTCTCTGAGGTCCTGGAGAAACAGTAATACGTGGGCCAGATGTGGGATGAGGGTCTCTCTTGCTGTGATCACAACAGAATCATAACCAAACATGCTAGTTTCTGTCTTCTCATTGGACATCAGACCTGACCTAAGTGTCAAGATGTTCACCAATGTGTTACAAACCCCAGTTTGAACTATCAGTCTGCCCACTACTAAGACACAGGTACGGTGTTTTCAAGTGCTGTGGAATATTAACACTACCAACAGGCTCCTGCTTCTTGCCAGAGCGGCTCAGCTCCCCCAGCAGCAGGAATTACTGTTTGAATAAAAGACGGTAATGATACTTCTCATTCTTGCTAATGCAAAGCAGTGAGGCCTGAGCCCTTCTGTTTTACGCTGCACACTGATTTGGAAGCAAATATTTTTCCAACAACATCACCGAATTGAAAGCATTTTGAAAAATCTGAAGCCTTCACAGAATTCTGTTTTGGAAAAACCAACTCTCGGGGATCTGTCACTGACATAAGCCATTCCCCTCAGTTTAGCTTGAAAACGAGAACGCGCTCTGTCAAACAGCTCTAAATAATATATGTATTTGCAGATGTAAACTGAGCACAGGGCATTCCAAGATCTAATAGAAAGGTGGGGAGTCAGGGCGGGAAAAAAAGTATACTTTCCATGATTCTCTTCTTAGGTACCCATAAGAACAATGATATGTTCCAGCTTTCAATGTGGTTTGGAGTGCATTTACTGTGAATAAGGTATACAATTTGGAGTCTAAAATGTTTGATCAGATATGCATGTTTAAAGTTACTATTCACCCAGTGGGCTTCCTGGTAGCTCAGATGGTAAGGAATCTACTTGCAATGCAGGAGACCTGGGTTCCATCCCTGGGTTGGGAAGATCCCCTGGAGGAGGGCAAGGCGACCCACTCCAGTACTCTTGCCTGGAGAATCCCCATGGACAGAGGAGCCTGGCAGGCTACAATCCATGGGGTCTCAAAGAGTCAGACACGACTGAGTGACTAAGCACACTCACCCAATACCCGAAAAGTTACTAAGTGCTAAATGCAGACCAAGCTCTCTGCTAGATCCTGTAACAGGTATGAAGTTATCCAAGAAGCAAAGTCAGCAATTTAAATAACTTACCCTCTACTAGAGGAGAAAATAAATAATGCAAATATCTGAATTATAAGATAGCATTTTAAATTAATTTTAAAAATCAGTTTATCATTTATTTAAATGAAATGAAATTAACAAGGCAGCTTTCTCTTTTCTTTCTGAGCTCTGCTGACTGGAGTAAGACAAAAGGATCATTAATGGTCATCCCACCTCTATCTTGTCACTCATCAGTACTTAAGGAAAACTTATCAAAATAAGCTACATCTAGAGACTACGCTTTTCTACCTCAAGCTCGGATAAAGCACTCCAATGTTCCAAAACCCTTCAATATGTCACATTGTTTTGCCCTCTCATCCTTTTACTTCCTTCTGGAAATTTCGCCCCCTTAGGTACCTTTCACCCAGTTCCAAAGACTACTGATGCTTAAGCCATCATGTTTTCCCTGCATCCTCACCAGCCCCTCCCCACCACACACAGGCGGGGCTATCTTGAGGCTAATCCCAGGATGATGTCATTCCTTCAGTAAATATTTCAGTGCTGTTACATTGTTTCTTAAGTTCTGTTTACATTTTAATGAGCCCTTGATGTTTTAAAGTATTAATCAGGCTACTTTCACAGCCTACAACGTATGCTAATTTTCCTTCTAGCCACACATATAAGCGGTAGAGTTGGCCCATCTATTTTAAACAAATTATCACTGAACTCTTCTATGAGCACCGTCATTTTTAATCATCACGGAGCTTTTGCACAGCTCTGTATCCGAGTTTACAAGCTCACACTTTGTCAGTCACTTCCACACTCTTATTTTGAGCATGTTAGTACTTGCCATTTATTTATTTAGAATATTTTTATATTATAATGAGTTTCTCACATGCTTGTTTTCTTCCCTGCTCTGAGGCCGTTATTGATCTGTGAAAGCCTCCTTTTACAGGGAACAATTATTCAAATCTCAAGGGAGGGAGCTATGCCCAGTTCATGGGTCTTCTTTCCATGTGGCCTTGAGGGGACAAAAGAGTCAGGTTCAAAAGGAAAAACCAAGAGAAATGTCTAAACACCTTGGGGATTCTTCTGGGGTAGAGCAAGCTTTGTGGTGAAATCAGTAAGAAAGTGAAAATTACATCATGAGGTTAAGCAGGCAAGCCGAACTGAAAAGTCATGCTTCTTTATTCTAAATGAAGAATTGCACTCCCAGGGCTCACCTCTATCCAGAAAATGAAGTCTCATGTTCAGAGGGCTCAACCAAAGAATAAAAGGGGAAAAGAAATACCCTGGTGCCTATAAAAAGTCATTCTGTATTAGTCTCTCCTTGCCGCCCAGAGTAAAAGCGAAAGTTTTGCGACATTCAACGGTAGGTCAAAATAACATCCTGTGTTCTGCACACCATATTCCAACTCAAGCAAAATGTCTATGGATTTTTTTTTTTTCCAATTTCAAAGCCTTTTGATTAAAGTATACCAGAAGGGCACTGACGGAGCAGGCTGTTTTCTGTTCTTCTGCGGAAGGTTTCAATGGCCGCCGTAGACGCTCTAAATCTATTTACTTCAAGGCTGGAATGAAACAAACATGACAGATGGCTTTAAAAAAAAAAAATCAAAGGGGAAGTTCTTGGAACACATCCTTCAAAATAAAATTTTGTTTCTTTTTTTTTTTTCCGAGCAGCTGAAATGATTTTTCAGAACATCTGATGAGCGATTTTAATACTTCAACTTTCTCCTCCACGAAGCAAGCCCATTCATTTGGAGACTTCTGTTCTTTTGTTTTATTTCCGTGAGTGTCTTTCTTTGACAAGACATAACGTCTGAAAACGACAATATGCTAAATGAATGGACCCATCGTATATTTGGCTACACAAGGGCTGCTGGAGCACTCTTCAGATTTTGACGAGAGAACAGAATGCTTAATGGAAGAAATCTTGAAGAAATAAAAAGGGAAGTTTAATGAGCCTCCATGTTTGTTGCTGCTCATGTACAAGGGACAGAGCAATTTCCCGTGGTCTGTTTCGAGGACGGTAGCTAGAAGGAGGTCCATTCTCCCAGAGGCTGGAAGGTCTGATGGTTAGGGAAATGCCAGGAAAAACGGGGAGAGGGCTGGGGGACTGAGGGAGGGTGAGAAGTGGTCCCCTGCAGAGGTTGTTTCCTCCCACCCGTGATCAGAAGAGCCCTGACTTAGGACCCCCCCCACCCCCACTACTTATGCTCTCACAAAGCCAAGATTTGTCTTTAGGACACATGTGAAACCAACCATCAACATTAGCACCATCTGCCAAAGCATGTAAGGGCCCTTGCCCGGTTCTGACGTCGACTGGATGACAGGGAAGCGGGGGAGTCTGGGCTGGGTCACTGGAGGTGGGTCATATGAGTCCATGGAAACCGGAAAAGAGCCCGTTTGGACACTCACACACGGGCTTTCAAAGGCAGGTCTAGAGACACACAGATTTCAAAATCATGCCGTGTCGGCCATATTTTGACCTCACAGCTAGAAACTGGAGGACTTTGACCTCCACGGAAAAGAAACTTGAGGATATTGTTTTCAAACATGAACTTTGGAGCGAGAGAGACATGGATCAAAATCTCTGCACCTCCAGTCCTGACCGTGTGGTCAGTGATGATGTGGGCCAGCCTTTCTGGATTCTTGATCAATGTTAGTCAGACATCAAAGCCAGAAAGACAAATATCTTAAGATATTGCTTATATGTGGAAGCTAAAATAAAATAGTACAGCAATTATATAAAAATTTTAAAAGGGTACAAATGAATTTATTTACAAAACAGAAGTAGAGTCACAAATATTTAAAAAAAAAAAAAAAAAAGGCAGACTTACCATCACCAGAAGATAAGTGAGGGAGAGATAAATTGGGAGACTGGGATTGACATATACATGTCAGTTCAGTTCAGTTCAGTCACTCAGTCGTGTCCGACTCTTTGTGACCCCATGAATCGCAGCATACCAGGCCTCCCTGTCCATCACCAACTCCTGCAGCTTACTCAAACTCACGTCCATCGAGTCGGTGATGCCATCCAGCCATCTCATCCTCTGTCGTCCCCTTCTCCTCCTGCCTTCAATCTTTCCCAGCATCAGAGTCTTTTCACATGAGTCAGCTCTTCGCATGAGGTGGCCAAAGTACTGGAGTTTCAGCTTCAGCATCAGTCCTTCCAATGAATATTCAGGACTGATCTCCTTTAGGATGGACTAGCTGGATCTCCTTGCAGTCCAAGGGACTCTCAAGAGTCTTCTCCAACACCACAGTTCAAAAGCATCAATTCTTCGGCACTCAGCTTTCTTCACAGTCCAACTCTCACATCCATACATGACCACTGGAAAAACCATAGCCTTGACTAGATGGACCTTTGTTGGCAAAGTAATGTCTCTGCTTTTTAATAGCCTGTCTAGGTTGGTCATAACTTTCCTTCCAAGAAGTAGGCGTCTTTTAGTTTCATGGCTGCAATCACCATTTGCAGTGATTTTGCAGCCCCCAAAAATAAAGTCTGACACTGTTTCCACTGTTTCCCCATCTATTTCCCATGAAGTGATGGGACCAGATGCCATGATCTTAGTTTTCTGAATGTTGAGCTTTAAGCCAACTTTTTCACTCTCCTCTTTCACTTTCATCAAGAGGCTTTTTAGTTCCTCTTCACTTTCTGCCATAAGGGTGGTGTCATCTGCATATCTGAGGTTATTGATATTTCTCCCGGCAATCTTGATTCTAGCTTGTGCTTCTTCCAGCCCAGCGTTTCTCATGATGTACTCTGCATATAAGTTAAATAAGCAGGGTGACAATACTATACTTGAAATAGATAACTAATAAGAACCTGCTGTGTAGGACAGGGAACTCTACTCAATACTCTATAATGGCCTGTATGGGAAAAGAATCATAAAAAAGAGGATACGTGTATATGTGTAACTGATTCACTTTGCTATACACTTAAAACTAACACAACACTGTAAATCAGTTATACTTCAATAAAAAAAAAAAAAAACAAAAAAACCATTGATCACCAGACCTACCTCTCTGGATTTTAAGAGGCTCAAAAGAGGATGCATAGGAGGCTTCTATCATACAAATAGACCCTTGAGACTTCCCTGGTAGTCTAGTGGCTAAGATTCTGAGCCCCCAATGCAGGGCTCCCCAGTTCCATGCCTGGTCAGGAACTAGATCCCACAGGCTACAGTGGAAGATCCAGCATGTCCCAATGAAAATGGAAGATCCTGTGTGCTGCAACTAAAACCTGGATAAATAAAGAAATATTTTTTAGAAAAAGAAAGAAATAGAATCTTAATACAGCTATCCTCCACTCAGGCCCCATAGGACTAGCCACATGGAGGGTATATTCTACAGAATCACAAGGATCTACCCTGACGGTAACCTCTACCCAAGAAAACAGGGCATAAGCTCAGTGACATAAGCAGTCAGAAAACAAGTACTACATGATTCAATTTTTATGAGGTATCTAAGATCTTCAGACTCATAGAAGCAGAAAGTCAGAATGATAATCACCAGGACCTGGGGGAGAGGGAAAAGAAGAGCTGCTATTCGGAATGTAAAGGGGCTCACCCACACGCGATGAGAAAGATCTACTGCTACACGGTAGGCATGTCGTTCCCAATCCCGTACTGTACACATTAAAAATTTAAGAGGGGAGGGGCTTCACTGATGGCTCAGTAGTAGGGAATCGCCTGCCAATGCAGGAGACACGGGTTTGATCCCTGGTCCAGGAGGACCCACATGCTGTGCAACAGCTCAGTCTGCGTGCCACAGCCACTGAGCCTGCGATCTAGAGCCAGGGAACCACGGCTATGCAGCCCACGCACCACAGCTACTGAAGCCCGCGTGCTTAGAGCCTGTGCTCCACGACACGCAGAGCCACTGCAGTGAGAAGCCTGACCCCGCAACTAGAGAGGGGCCCCCACTTGCAGCAACTAGAGAGAGCCCATGCTCAGCAACCAAGACCCAGCAAAGCCGAAATCACTAAATGAATGAGATTTTTTTTAATTTAAGAACGTAAACTTCACATTATGTGATTTTTTACCACAATTAAAAAAGAAAGAAAAAATAAAACTGTGCTATCAAACCACTGCCAGCTCCTCCCACAGTCCCAAACTTTGACGGCATTCCTGCAACGACTGCCCAAGGAAGCTCACCCCTAGTTACCTTGGTTCCAAGCATAAAAAGATAATAATAATGCAAGGGCAAAATGATAAGTAATAAATGCTAAACAAGTCATATGACAAAAAATATTTTGAAGTACAAGAGAGAACAATCACCTTCATCAGAGAAATAAGAAGATGAGGAGGGACAAGGAGAAATAGCCAGCTTTGACTGAAGGTTCTAAGGCAGGCCCTATCCAAAGTGTTATCAGAAAGTACCATTGAAAGAAGAATCCGAAGCTAGATGAACATAACTCATCCCTTAATAGAGTACCTGGTCCAGTTTAATGTTTCATAAACATTTGGGGAATGAATGCAAAATCCAAATTTCACACAACCATCTATTACACATTTTGTTTATTTAGTGGACATAAGTTAATGGCATATTTACAAAGCTTATTGCAAAGCCATTTGGTATGGCAGTGTCATTTAACACTAAAGTCCTTATGATTTGACCCAGAAATTCTAACTCACTATGTCTGCCTGCAGAACACTGCAGAGAGCACAAGGATATACATGCAAGGAGATTCATTTTAACATTGTTTGCCATGGCCGTGGATGAATAAACCATGGTCTGATTACACTGTGGAATATTACACAGCACTGAAAATAAATGAAGTAGATCTTTTAGAAATAAGAAGGATAATCTTTGGATTTCTTGATCTGGCTGACAGTGCCACTTCTTAAAACTTGTCTTACCTAAATCCCCTGGACACCAACTCCCAAAGCCTACCCAAACTCATGTCCATTGAGTCGGTGATGCCATCCAACCATCTCATCCTCTATGGTCCCCTTCTCTTCCTGCCTTCAATCTTTCCCAGCATCAGAGTCTTTTCAAATGAGTCAGCTCTTTGCATGAGGTGGCCAAAGTATTGGAGTTTCAGCTTCAGCATCAGTCCTTCCAATGAACACCCAGGACTGATCTCCTTTAGGATGGACTGATTGGATCTCCTTGCAGTCCAAGGGACTCTCAAGAGTCTTCTCCAACACCACAGTTCAAAAGCATCAATTCTTCAGCACTCAACTTTCTTTATAGTCCAACGCTCACATCCAACATGACTACCGGAAAAACCATAGCTTTGACTAGATGGACCTTTGTTCGCAAAGTCATGTCTCTGCTTTTTAATATGTTGTCTAGGTTGGTCATAACTTTCCTTCCAAGGAGCAAGGTGCACGTTGGGAGTCAAATTTTGAATTTTTTAGAAGGTATGGGTTGAATGTAGCCTTAAAATGTAGGTGGAGCTTGGGTAAGCAGAGTTAGAAATAAAAGGGAATTTATTCCCTAAAGAAAGCCTAACATGAGCAGAAGCTCATCTGAGAAAAAGCAGGGCCACAACCAACACTACAGAAAGTTCTACCCCAAAAGCATCTTAGTAACTATCTCTTTGAAAACCACAGCTCTCTTAAAGATCCAGAAAGTTTATCTTGTGCTATTGTTGTGAGACTGTCCACTTAGTTGATTCCTTCTGGATGACTCCAATGGAATCACAAGGCTTCAGGTACACCCCAGTCCATTCTCCTCTGGTTAGTGTCCTCTTGAGCTTTTCCTTACAAAATAAAGCTAAGTGCATTTGAGTTGATAGGATCTTCTTCACATCCTTTTGAAAATCCAAAGTAAATATTGTGTTGGCTCCTTTCTGCAGTCAATTAATGTATCCTTCTTGCCAATGTCATAAATATAACTTGTTTCAGCTGATGCTTCTTCCATTGTAGACACGTGCTATTGATAATTACTTGTTTTTGAGTTCTTAACCAGTTGTGCCTGGAAATACATCTGAGGTTTACATGTTAAGACTATTGCATTACGAACTGTCTTCTTTTATAAGTGAAGAGCCCATCACAAACCCTATTCTATGCACTAAAATTGTATTCACCAAAGGAATGCGTTTACCATGCTGAAATCCTAAAACAATCAGACGTTCCTGTAAGAAAGTGAATACAACAGCCTCCGTGCCCTCTATGTAATCAATTTCCTGCAGCTTCTGTACGATGGCAGCTTAGGAAATTCTCTGGTTTTATTTTCTATGCTTAGATAAAAACAACTGTGATTCAATTAAAGATGCTTGGTTTTGAAAATGAATTTGAAGGAGGTCCTGTTTGAGTCTCAAGTATATAATTATGACATTCTTCTGTGGAACTATGATGGGTAATGGGAATGGGGAGGGTCAGGACAAGCAATGGAATGAATCACTGCAGAGACAGAAGGTTCCCATATTAAAACATTTATGCCTGTTTCTGCACCCTTTTTTATTGCAACAGGGGGTGGACTGTTTGTCTTCGTATAGCTCAATCAAGAATTTTCTGCCAGACCCCCAAGGAAGGTGGGAAATACAGTTAGTTTTTTAAGTGTGAGTATTGCATCTTTTTTTAAAAAAGAGCCCTTGAGATTTAGCGTTTAACAGGTTGTTTCTACAGATTCATGGGTCATATTTGAGACCATCTCTGCCACTTCCTCTGCTGAAGTCAGCGCATAGAGTCCTTGACTTTAAAAACCGGTGGTGTGGGATTTCTGTCTTGCCGTCCCCCAGAGTGAGTGTTCCCATTGACACGCATGCCTGACTGTTTTATGAAATGTTTTGCACTTATGGCTAAAACAAATCACCCACAACCAAAATTAGAATAATAATAATTATTATTATTAACCTGTACCCCAGTCTCAGATTCTGACTCCCTCTGCTTGTAATGAGCCTACCTGGCAATTTCCTTTTTTTAAAACATTTTCTTTTGTATTGAGGTATAGCCCATTAACAACAATGTTGTGATGGTTTCAGGTGAACAGTGAAGGGACTCAGCCGCACATGTACCTATATCCGTTCTCCCTCAAACTTCCCTCCCGTTCAGACTTCAGCGTGGCCTTTTCTTAAGCCTGAATTGTGTCATGGTGTTTTCAGATTTGTGTTGCGTAGCAGGTCCTCGTTGTGAGACATTTTGCCTATTTATTTGGTCTCATTTTATAACAGTAGTACTCAGCTTTATGAATAAAGAAACGCCAATGGATTAAGCCATGGGAAATAAACTCAAGCCTCTTTAATTTAGATTTATTGGAGGCCTGGAAGGAGCCTTTTTAAACTGTGAATTATAAAATTTTGAAGGAGTTAGCTACTAATTATATTATTTTTAGCTGTAATAAATTATTACTAAGTAAAGGTCCCCTGACAATAAATATACATTTGTATGACACATAATTCCCAATTAGTTGCTCAAATGCAAGGATGATCCCAGATGATTGTTACATTATTACTCTTAAATAGGCTCAAGCCTGTGGTCAAGTTAGTGGCCAGTGCTCACTTGCTTAGCAAACTCCTTCTCCATCCATCAGGCAATGCTGACTGCCAGCCTAGCTCCTGTCTAAATTATTGACGTTTATTTAATGACAATGGTCTTGCCTTAATAGCAAATTTGCTTTGGCTCAGGACGATGTTTCAGTAAAGTATTTAACCACACATGGCCTGCCATGCCCTTAAAAAACACATTAGAGTCATTTTAACCCAGCACCATCCAGCAGAAATAGAACGCAAGTCTAATATATCATTTTAAATTTTCTAATACCCACACTGAAAAAGGTAAAAAAGAAATAGGCAAAAGTGATTTTTAGCAATGTATTTTATCTAACTCAGCATGTCCAAAATAGTCTAACTTCTACAGGTGATCAATATAAACATTATTGAGATACCTCGTGTCCTTCTTACTTCACTAAGACTCCAAAAGCCACTTTCATTGGTCACAGCATATCTTTGTCTGGACAAGCCACGGGTCCCACACCCAGTCACTGGCAGCTGGTGGCTACTGAATGGGCCAGCACAGTCCTAAATAATTATAGATAGTTCCTGCCTTAGGAAGTTTGGACAAAAAATTTTTTTGATTTTACAATGGTGCAAAAACAATATGAATTCAGCAGAAATTGTGCTTCCAGTTTTGACTTTTGATCTTTTCCAGGGTGATAAGTGAGTTGATTCTCTCATAATTCTGGGCAGGGCAACAAGCCACAGCTCCCGGTCAGCCTCGAGTTCATGCAGATGAACAACAGACACATTTACAATCACTCTAGACCTGTTCAACCATTGTGTTTTTCCCTTTCCGTACAATCTTCAATAAATTAGGAGGTATTCAACACTGGATTATCAACTAGACTTTGTGTTGGATGATTTTGCCCAACTGTGGGCTAATGGAAGTGTTCTGAGCATGTGTAAGTTTGGCCAGGCTAAGTTATGTTGAAGGTTAGGAGGAATTAATGCATTTTCAACTTATGATAGTTTCAATTTATGATGGGATTATTGGGAGGTAAAACTATCTTTGAATATATATATATAGGCTTTGAACTTAAAGCCCCCAAATTGCTATCTAAAGAAAGAAAAAAAGGAAATAAGAAGGGGGAAAAATGAGTTGGACTTGTATTTTTTAAACTGACCTCCAAGGGGCTTCATGGTCTGGTGTCTACCCCCTCTGCAAAAAGATGGAATTAATCATTTAGCCAGCTATAGCAGATGAGACTACAGCCACATTTGAACTCTTTGACATGGGGTTCCTTGGGACTCTTTAGGAGGAAAGGGTCTATATCTGTTCAACTCACTTCTCCTTGGAGAGATTTTAAATGTAATGTGATGAAAAGCAGCACATCAAACTTGGGTCTTATTTTTTGTGGTTGAAGGCTTCCACTTTCTAGTCCCATACCTATCACATCCCCAGTCATAGAAATCTCTGTGTTCATCAAATCACTAAGTTTGCTATTCCCCAAATGCATCCCAGGGCTTCCCTGGAGGCTCAGACCATATAGAATCTGCCTGCAATTCAGGAGATGCAGGAGACATGGGTTTGATCCCTGGCTTAGGAAGATCCCCGGGAGACTGGAATGACTACCCACTCCAGTATTCTTGCCTGGAGAGCCCCATGGACAGAGGAGCCTGGCGGTCTCCATGGGGTTGCAAAGAATCAGACCCGACTGAGCGACTAACACTTTCACTTTCTTCAAATGCATCCCAAGCTTCCATTTTTTCTATTCCTTTGCTCTATACCCTCCTCCTGGAAGGATTTTTCCCAACATAATCTGTCACTTCCTTATTCAATGCTAGCCAAAGACCACATCTTAGAATCTTTTTCTCTAATTTCCATCAAAGCTATTCATTCCTCTTTCAAACTTCCTCTAGTACTTTATGTCATTATGGAGGCGGCAATCATGTTCTGATCTGGGTTAGGTAACTGATTCACTTTGTTACCTCTTGTGCTGAACTTCATTAAAAGGTAAACTGAGGCATTATTTAACCATGAGAGTTTAAAATGGATTCAAATCAGGCAGTGCCAAACCAGGAGTAATTAGGAGTTCTCTGCCAACAGAAGCTGAGAAATACTTACATAGAGAAAGTGCAGAAAGAAAGAAGGGAAATTATTGCTTGGGTATAGCTTAAACCTCGTTGGCTGTTTGTGATTGGTCATCCTTCGGTTTCAATTTCATGACTGCGTGGCATTTACAGGCTTAGATTTTTGGTGTTTACATAGACTGTTGTGTGTTTGAGCCACCTCAGTCTAATGACCTCTTGTTTAATTAATTTAACAACTTAGAATTTCTTGGGAATGAAGCAGTGATATTTGCAATGTTTTATATCCTCATAGTACCCAGTAAAAGCCTTGTCTACAATAGTTACTCACCAAGAAAAAGCACTGAAGTGTCTCTAAGTTCAGAAAATACAACTGTATAGTACAAATGTCTTCAACAAAATTTTTCTAGTAGTAACCAGAGGCTAATCCTACACCTAAGCCTTAGGTCGATACAGCTTTAAAATACTGAACATAATCCTCCTGTATATAAATCGTGTTCTCCAAATGGTGGGTTGGTGTTTTTTTCCCACTTTTTCTGCCTTAGTGAGGTTCCCAGGTGGCAGTAGGGGTAAAGAATTTGCTTGCCAATGCAGGAGACGCAAGAGACTTGGATTTGATCCCTGGGTAGGGAATATCACCCAGAGTAGGAAATGGCAACCCATTCCAGTATACTCACCTGGAAAATTCCATGGACAGAGGAGTCTAGTGGGCTAGAGTCCATGGGAGTGCAGAGTCAGACATGCCTGAGCAACTGAGCACCACTGAGTTCCGTAATAAATATATACCTGCATCAGTTCTTTCGTAAACTGAACGACCTTGGATCAGATTAAGCCCTTTGGGACTCAGTTTCCTTATTTGCCAAATTAAACCATTGAATTAGTTCATCTCTACTGTCTCTTTGAACTTGAAAAGGCCAGTTATTTATTTATTTAGAGCACTCTTTTTTTTTTTTTTGCTTCAGTCACAACGGGAGTGGTGTATATAAACTCAGTATTTCAGTAGAAACACAGCGCCTGGAGGGAATGAAAAACTATAAGGGTTCAAATTCACCACCAGTTTTAAGTATTCACAGAAGCAAGCAGCAATCTCTATCATGAACCGTAGGCAGAAGCCAGGTTTCTCTGTAGATTTATCTGGGCAAAGTTTTCATTTTGAAATAGATGAGTACGATGTCAAGACTTTGAAGGTCACAGAGATTCTGGGTTGGTGGCCTATTAGGTTGTGATTCATCTCACACCACTCCTCTCGTGGTTTCCTGATGCATAGGAGCATTCTCCCTTACATGAATCTCATCATTTTATCTTTGGGAAAATCCAGAATGTAGCGCGAATAGTAATGCCCATGACAGAGCACTGCCAAAGATTAGAACCCAGATGTAACTTTTGATTCATTCAGATGATCCTTTTTTTTTTTTTTCCTGGAGGAAAGAAGTGCTGTGTAGTTGCTGTTTTTGTTTTTTTTTTTAACAAACCTAATCTGAATGCCTCTTGTCTATAACTGAACGTTATTTAATATTCACTATACACCTTCTGCAAACAATACGCTAGGCAGAGCCCTTGTTCTTTAGGAACTCACAGAGAATTCAGGGAGGAGAGGAGCAGATAGGATCTACATTATGTAAATAAAATGATCTCTAATGAAAACATTTTCCTTGAGGCGTGAACAAGTGTACTAACTACCAATTTTGTGATGCAGCAATCAATTGCTTTGGAGCCCTAAAACCCTCCGGTATCACAACAGCCTTGTAAAGACTGCTGGATTTAGGATGTAAGAATCCTCCTCACTTCCCTCGACCCCACAGGAGGAGTTGCAAGCTGTACCCCTAGCCCCCCTCCAGAAGGGACCCTGCATCTACCCTGTCGAAGCCTGCACACAGCCAGGAGACAGGCCCTTCTTGTTCTGCCCATTTATTTCACTGTTGTTTTTTCTCAATCCAGTCCCTACTGGTCAAATATCACTCATGTATGGACCTGGTCAAAGCCTTTGGGGATCGTCATTATTATCAGTCATGATGTTAATGGGCTGTCATCGCTGGCTGAAGTTGACTTATTCTAGATGCTTTGTTTACTCAGCTAACAAAACGGCAGCTTGGAATTAAAAAAGGAAACGTGCCAAGCAATTAATCCATAACTTGGTTGAAATGCTTTGGGGATTTTCTAACATTTCTTTTATTGAATTTTTGTTTAAGTGCAGTATCCTTTTTTCCTCTGAAATTTCATTCTGGAGTTTTTTATTACATGCCATTTCTGCAGGAGGCACATTGAGCCTTTGGGACCTTCTGGGTAAATACCACGTGTTTTAAAATATTTATCAATAATGAAGCTACTTGCTCACACCTTCCCTGAAAATGCCAGGCTGTGAAGCCAATTCATTGCACACCTTTTAAAGAGATATCAAAATGCACATGCCATAAACTTTTTTGTTACAAGGCACTTTTCTTTTGGATAACATACTGAAACAATGCTTAAAACACACACACACACACACACACATAAGATGAAACTCTTCAATTAGAAGAATGAAATATAACTAAATCTATCGACCCTAAATACAGAAATTCTTTAAATGTTAGCAGTGTAGCAGATAGTAGGAAATATCTCTATAAAGAGATAGCAGTAATCATCTATGAAGCATATATCCTAGTGTATGTGTGTGTGCGCGCTCAGATGGTCTCACTCATTGTGACCCTATGGACGATAGCCCGCCAGTCTCCTCTGACCATGGGATTTTCCAGGCTAGAAAACTGGCTGGTTGCCATTTCCTCCTCCAGGGGATCTTCCTGACCCAGGGAAGTTCAAGTAACACTTCTTAATTTTCTTAAGTGAATGTCAGCTCTATCTTTTGGCTTGGTTGATTGATTGCCAAAACATATAAATCCATTCTTAACCAGCTGCACACAAACAAAAACTTATTGCATAGTTTTTCCTTGAACTCCTTACCCTCCGATGAGTATACAACAAAAGTTTGTAAAAAAAAAAATATTGATAGTGTATTGCCTGAAGAGGATATACTCTATCAATTTCTCTGGATGGTCTAAATTTGCCCTTACTTCAAACCAAGCTATCAGAAAACTGCATCCCTGGTTACATTAATTGGCATCCTAAAAGAGTGTTTATTAAATTTTGCTTTGGCATTCTACCAAAATTAGCTTTGCCAATACAAATAGAATCATCAATGAAACAATGGAATGAGGAGACAGTAAACAAAACTCACCAATGTTTCTATTACATTTATTGAGGTCAGTGTTGAAAATGGGATCCAACCATGTCATCCTGTTTCCTGGGTCTCAGAAACGCTGTGCATGTGTGCGTGCTCAGTCGCTGAGTTGATCATGTCCAACTCTTTGCGACCCTATGGACTGTAGCCTGCCAGGCTCCTCAGTCCATGGGATTCTCCAGGCAAGAAGACTGGAGTGGGTTGCCCTGCAAGTCCAAGAGTTAGAATACGAAGTGGTAACTTGAAAGCTGAGGGCTGACAGAACCCTTCCCTCGGTCTGATGCTTGAATGTGGAGCCTGAAGCTCTGAGCACACTCTGAAAGCCGCAGAGACTGTTGGATTCCAAGTTCATACCCAGGACCCCCTGGAGGGGCAGAGTGTTAGGGGAAGGGGGGAACTGGAGCATCCTGCCTTCATTTACTTGAGCCCTGATCTTGCTGTGTCCTCTAGACTGCTTGTTTGCTGGTCCAGAAGTAAATCAAATTGAAAGCCATCTCAAGCGTGAATTACATCTTTTTCACACTAGCTTAGACCTTGAAGCAGACACTACCAGTGGCCCTGACACACCATTCTGTTACCTGCCACCCTGTCCCACCTTGACACCTGCAGCTCTGCCTGAGGACTTTCAGATGCACCTGAGCTGGCCAGAAATGCCAGACCCTGGACCCTTTCTTCTCTATTTTTCCACAACTCACCCAAATATGCAAAGATGTGTTTGATTACAATAGATATCATTTTCTTCACAAATGTTCCTCTCACATATTTATATTTAAATTGGGGTATCTTTCAAGGTTTATTTTAAAAAGTAGAGCATACTCTGTGGTTGCCAAGGGGAAGGGGTATGAGGAAGGAAAGATTTGGGAGTTTGGGGTTAGCAGATGTTTAAGCTGGTTTTAGAAAAGGCAGAGGAACCAGAGATCAAATTGCCAACATCCGCTGGATCATCAAAAAAGACAGTTCCAGAAAAACATCTATTTCTGCTTATTGACTATGCCAAAGCCTTTGACTGTGTGAATAACAATAAACTGTGGAAAATTCTGAAAGAGATGGGCATACCAGACCACCTGACCTGCCTCTTAAGAAACCTGAGTATGCAGGTCAGGAAGCAACAATTAGAACTAGACATGGAACAACAGACTGGTTCCAAATAGGAAAAGGAGTATGTCAAGGCTGTATATTGTCACCCTGCTTATTTAACTTATATGCAGAGTACATCATGAGAAACGCTGGGCTGAAGGAAGCACAAGATGGAATCCAGATTGCCGGGAGAAATATTATAACCTCAGATATGCAGATGACACCACCCTTATGGCAGAAAGTGAAGAGGAACTAAAAAGCCTCTTGATGAAAGTGAAAGAGGAGAGTGGAAAAAGTTGGCTTAAAGCTCAACATTCAGAAAACTAAGATCATGGCATCTGGTCCCATCACTTCATGGGAAATAGATGGGGAAACAGTGGAAACAGTGTCAGACTTTATTTTTGGGGGCTGCAAAATCACTGCAGATGGTGACTGCAGTCATGAAATTAAAAGACGCTTACTCCTTGGAAGGAAAGTTATGACCAACCTAGACAGGCTATTAAAAAGCAGAGACATTACTTTGCCAACAAAGGTCCATCTAGTCAAGGCTATGGTTTTTCCAGTGGTCATGTATGGATGTGAGAGTTGGACTGTGAAGAAAGCTGAGTGCCGAAGAATTGATGCTTTTGAACTGTGGTGTTGGAGAAGACTCTTGAGAGTCCCTTGGACTGCAAGGAGATCCAGCCAGTCCATCCTAAAGATCAGTCCTGGGTTTTCATTGGAAGGACTGATGCTGAAGCTGAAACTTCAATACTTTGGCCACCTCATGCGAAGAATTGACTCATTTGAAAAGACTCTGATGCTGGGAAAGATTGAGGGCAGGAGGAGAAGGGGACGACAGAGGATGAGATGGTTGGATGGCATCACCGACTCAATGGACATGGGTTTGAGTAAACTCCAGGAGTTGGTGATGGACAGGGAGGCCTGGCGTGCTGTGATTCATGGGGTTGCAAAGAGTCGGATACGACGGAGTGACTGAACTGAACTGAACCGAACTGAACTATTATATAAAGAATGGATAAACAACAAGGTCCTAGTTGTATAGCACAGAGAGCTCTATTCAATATTCTGTATTAAACCGAATGGAAAAGAATACAAAAAACTATATGTATGTGTGTGTGTGTATATATATATAATGTATAACTGAATCACTTTGCTGACAGCAGAAATGAACACAGCTTTGTAAATCAACTATACTTCAATAAAATGAATTTTTTAAAACAGTAGTTTATTCTCATAACAAATAATTTCAGAAAATGACAAAAATTATCAAGTAAAATCTATCACATAGACCTGATTTTTAATATTTTGGTGTATATCACCTAACATTTTTCTCTTTGTGTGTAAGATTTTGTGTCTTTTTTGTGATTCACTCATTATTTTTTTAAATTTCTATTACTTTTTAATTTTTTTTTTAGCTGCACTATGCAGCTTGCAGGACTTTAGCTTCCCAATCAGGGATTAAACCTGTGTCCCCTGTAGTAGAAGGGTGGATTCTTCATCTCTGGGCCACCAGGGAAGTCCCCCTCATTTCATTTTATTTTTCAAACCACTGTATTGAAAACTGACAGGTCTTAATATAAAGATGAATTCACACTGTCTATGCAAGCTGTTTCTTTTTGTATCTTTTACTTTGGGGAAATCTTTCCATTTGATCAAAGGTAGATCTACCTAAGCAGTGCAAAGACTGCATGGTATTTCATTGTACAGATACAGTATGATATTTTAAGTATATTCTTTTTTGATGGTTATTTGAGCTTGTATTTTCTGCAATTAAAATAATTGTTTTTGTTTCATACATTTACAATGTTCATAGGAAAAAATTGTCATTTAAATGAGTGGATGAAAGAGTACCTTTGCTTGATTATCATTGTGAATGACTGCACAATTTACCTTCGCCAATCAAAGGAAGAGATGGTTTATTTTCTGACACCTTCAACAATAAAGGACTGATTTTTTTTCCATCTTGCACAACATGAAATCTCAACATTTTACTACATATTTGTTTATTCATTTGTGGGAAATTTAGTGCAAATTTTTGTGTGGATTTCTCACTTATACCCTTTCCCCCATTTTTTTCTTGGGGCTTTCATCTTTTTTTATTAATGTGACAGATTTCAATATCATTAAAAAAATTAAAAGATCCTTTTTACATGTATGCTTCTATATACTTTACCTTGTCATTTTTTGTTTGTAAATGTTATTTTAAATTGATGTATAGTTGATTTATAATATTTTATTAAGTTCAGGTGTACAACATAGTGATTCAAAATTTTTATAGATTATGCTCCATTTAAAGTTATTATAGAATATTGGTTATATTCCCTATGCTGTGCAATATATATCCTCGCAACTTATTTATTTTACACATAGTAGTTTGTATCGCTTAATTGCCTACCCATCTTGCCCCACCCCCTTCCTTCTCCACTGGTGACCATTAGTTTATCCTCTATATCTGTGAGTCTGTCTCTGTTTTGTTATATTCATTTGCTTTATTTTTTAAGATTCCACATATAAGTCATAACATACAGTATTTTGTCTTCCTTTGTCTAGCTTATTTCACTTAGCATAATACCCTCTATGTTCATCCATGTTGTTGCAAATGGTAAAATTTCACTCCTTTTTATGGCTGAGTAGTATTCTATTGTATATATGTCCCACATTTTCATTATCCATTCATCTGTTGATGGACAATTTGCTTCCATATATCAATTATTGTAGATATTTTTGATCATATAAGATTCTGTTTCTCATACTTTAATTTTTCTTTGTTTTGTTGTAACCTTATGTGGTCTAATTTATCAACCTTTTCTTTTTATGATTTATAACCTGGGTATCAGGTATAGCAAGGCCTTTTCCACCTCAATATTACAAAAATATTATCTTAAATTTTATTCTAGTTATTTCATTTTATCCTGAAAATCTTTAACCTAACTAGAATTTCATTTAAGTTAAAAAATACGTGAACTAGAAATGTAACCTTTTAAAGAGAATCTAATTTAAATAAGGGAAAGAGAGGGTGGGCTGAATGGAGAGCGTAGCAAAGAAACATACACACCACTCTATGAAGAACAGAGAGCCGGTGGGAATTTGCCGTATGAATCAGGGAATTCAAATCAGGCTCTGAGACAACCAGGAGGAGTGGGATGTGGTGGGAATTGGGGGGCAGATTCAGGAGGGAGGGGACATATGTATACCTATGGCTGATTCATGTTGACATATGGCAGAAACCAACACAATATTGTGAAGCAATTATCCTGCAGTTAAAAATAAATAATTTTTTTAATTTTTAGCAATTTTAAAAACTCATTCTATTGTTCCAATGTCAATTACTGAAAGCATCATTTCCCCATTGATTTGAAATACCATCTTTATTATATAATAATTTCTGTATATAGTTTAGTCTGTTTCTGAACTTTTTATCATGTTTTTTTTTTAAATTTTTATTCCTTTTTTTTTTGCCACAAGACATGTGGGATCCTAGCTCTTGACCAGTGTTCAAACCCATACCTGTGTTCAAACCTATATGCTGTGTTGGAAGCACAGAGTTTTAACCACTGGACCACCGGGCAAGTCCCAGTTTATCGTGTTTTATTAAACATAGATCTTAATGGCCTTATTCCTAACACCACTCTCAATCCCTCTTCTTAAAATCATCTAGTACATTTGCACTGATTTTTTTTTTAAAGACTATTGGGTCACCTGAAGAGTTCTCCCTTCCCATCTCTTACATGCAATTTTTTTTAGTTAAAGCAAGTCCAGCACCATATCCTCTTAGTTCTAATGAGTCAAATAGGAGGTCTCACCTGTCAAGTTCAAGAATAGCATTAAATCACACTGGTCTTGATCAAATATAGCAGAGACATTATTTTCCAAGCCTTTCTTTGTTTGTTTTACAACTTATGTCT
Source organism: Cervus canadensis (assembly GCF_019320065.1). Lineage (NCBI taxonomy): Eukaryota > Metazoa > Chordata > Mammalia > Artiodactyla > Cervidae > Cervus > Cervus canadensis. The sequence goes on from NC_057408.1 coordinate 11,162,164, forward strand.
GATCTTTTTCTTTTGGTTTTCCTGTTCCTCTTTTTTCCTCCTCATCTGGTGGACCTAAACCCACCCACTGCCTCCCACATGCATGTGCAATCTCATTACTGGGCTCCTTTCTTACATATCTCTCCCCTCTTCCACTCTTCTTCCAAAATCTAAGCACACAGCCCCAGTTAAAACCAAATAGGGTAAAAGGCATTTAGGAAGGATGCCGACTCATTTCACATTCACCAGGAGCTGGAAGGGCCCTGGGAAGCACCTATGTCTCCTCCCCGTTCACAAACAAGAACCCTGCGCACCAGCCATGACAATATCCTGCTCAGTCTGACCTGATCGGTCCTGGAAGTGAGATCTCCCTGCCCTCAGACCAGGACTCTAAGCCCCAGTTCCCAGGGTCCCTCCCCTGAGAGTCAGAAGGATTGAAGTTACCTTCCCTGGAAGCAAGCTTTGCCGAAGCCCTGCACAGGCAAGAACGTGACGTCTCTTTATTACAGACCTTAAAAGCCAATGAGCACAAGGAGTCAACCCATTACTGTATTTAAGGAGCTAGCACCCTCTGTTAAATCCCCTTCCCATAGGCACTTCAGTGACGCTCCCTTATGGATGGAAGAAACAGCAGAGCCAGACCTGAAACTGGAGGGTTAGAGACAGACACCTGTGTAACTGTGCCGTATAGTTACAAAGACATTAACTAACATTTATGGGGCACATTATGTGTCGATCACATTCATGCGTTATTTCACTTAATTCTCCCAACAGCCCTGTAACGCAGGCTCCTATTAGCTTCCTTTCACAAAAATGAAGAGCCAGCTCAGTGAGGTGCAGACACCTGCCCCCATGAAGACAAAGTGGCACAACGGGCCCTTGGTCCCAGGCAGCAGGACTCGAGCACTCCATCACCGCCTCTAAGACAGGGGTCCCCAGCCTCCTGGATCCCATGCCTGATGATCCGAGGTGGAGCTGATGTAATGATACTAGAAATAAAGTGCACAATAAATGTACCGTGCTTGAATCATCCCCAAACCATCTCCCCCGCCCTGGTCTGTGGAAAAATTGTCTTCCACGAGACTGGTCCCTGGTGCCAAAAAGGTCGGGGACCAATGCTCTGAGACGTGGCGGGATGGCCAAACCTCCCAGCTTTGGCATTAGCCCTCCTGGGTCCAAATCTCAGCCTTGCTAACCATGTAAACACTGGTGTGTTGTCTCCATCTTGCTAAACCCCGGTTTCCCCATCTGTAAAGGGAATGATGGTCTTCCCCCATACGATCGTCATGAGAATTAAATGACTTTAGTGCCTGCCAATCAGTGGGGAAATCATGGTCACACAGGAAAGAGCATGCCTGACTACTGGATGCTGATAGCCCCAGGGCACTGAGGACGCCCCAAGAGCACACCTGAACCCCGCTGGTGTTCAGACCCATTCAGGAGGTTGGAGCAGCCTCTCAAGCACCAGACTGAATTGAAAATGAGCAGCCATAGAGCCACACTCCCCCATGTGCCCCTGGAAAAGAGAAGAGTGTCAGGGATGTGGTATATCTGTGAGATCCACAGGCAGTTTTGTTGGCTGTGATGGCAGATTTAACATCTTGCAGAAGCACTTGGGTGAACCCCCCAAGCACAGGTAAGAACTGCTGTGCCCTGAACAAAAATCATTTTCTTCTGACTTAAAGTCTCCATACAGGAGAAAGAAAGTGATGAGCCGAATCTCCTTGAGGAGGCCTCTGAGCTCTCCTGGCACTAAGAAGGACCCAGGATGAGTCTTTAGGCCAATCACTACAATTTTCTGATCTGTCTGTTGCTGATTGCCCAGGTAGTTTGAATTTGCATCATTAACGTTCCTCAAGATACATCGTCATCTTAGAATGCAGGGAGAAGAAATCATACATGTGTATTCTAACAATACAATCATAGAAGCAATCTATTTTGAACATTACTTTGGAGTGAGGCCTTTATGAAACCAGAGATTTAATAAATACATGGATATGAGACTGCATTTTTCACTTAGGTTCATCAAACACAGAGAGATTTCCCACTATGGAGAGAGAGAGTTTGGAATCGGGCTAAGGTTTTCCCTGCAGAGATTAAAAAGACAGATGGCAAGGTGCTGTGCTCAGGAAGAAAGCTTTTATAATTGAAGAATTAGAATTTATTCTTCAGTCTGGCATTTAGGTTCAGCCATCTATGCACCGGGTCAACTTATATGCTACCAAAAGATTCTATTATTTCAATTTCCTGAGGACCATCAAGCTAACACTATCTGTTCTGTGAGTCTCCAGGTAGGCACATTTAAGGAAATTTTAAAAATGTATTTCAATGGTGTCTAATTCCACTGTGTAGATGTATGTATATAGGTATATACGCAGTCAGTAAATGGTACTTCCTTCACGATGACGATCACTACTATTGATGTAGCCCTAGAGCTTTATATACATTACTATCTTTAACCATCTCGACAGCTTTATGGGGTGTATCATCCAGATGTTGGCTGGTCACTTGTCCACTTGCACTGTTCTGTTTTAGCCCTAAAGCAATCTTGATATGAAACCAGCCCTTTCACTGGTTCCCACAAGACATCCAACCACATCCAGTATGCTATAGTTTTATTTTTGTACTTATTTAAGTATCATAGGATCTTGGCAAGGGATCACAACCCACAACATTGTCCTTTATAAAAATCAGGGAAGTAGACATGCCCTCTTCCTGGGTTGGCAGAATGTTCTAAGGATTCATTTGATATGATTAACAGAAGTAATATGAGATGAGATTCTCATGTGACTTTTTATTTGAAGACCACATTTCCATTTTAATGAACACATGTATTAGTGAAGCTGATCACAAAGAAAATTTCTGTTTGGAAGTAAGTAGCCTTTTGTAATTTCATTGGTCAGTTATACTGACCCACTGTGACTCAGTCTTTATGGAACTAGGGAAAGACAGCTGTCCCTGGCCACCAGAAGCTCAAAATCTGGTTGGGGAGGTATTATAAATAATGCCCAAAATGTTCAGGGGTTAAGCAACAATAAAACAAGTTTACCAGGGGGTGGGACACATGGATGTCTTGAAAGATGCTTTACCAGAACTGCAAAATCGTAAGAGGAGGAATTCCTATTGTGGAAATGAATGAGGATAGAGCTTGGTGGTAGGCGGAATGAGGATGGACAGAGAAGTGGGTGGGCAGGGGAGATACACAGGCTCACCTGGGTAGACAGTGGGTCAGGCACACATGATGCTCATCTCAGAGACCAGAAAATACTAAAAAGTGGGAAAACTTGGGAACCTGGGCAGAGAAACATAAACCAGTAGATGGATCATTAATGCTCCTCCCAGCTCTCCCAGAGCACTGGCATCAAAGATTCTGAATCCTGTATAAAGTCACTGAGAAGACATATGATGTCATCAAAAGGTATCTTGCCCACCTTCTCCCACCTCGAGCCTCCCCTGCTTTGCTGTGCCCTTTGGTACACAGTTCAGAGGTGACATGACCTTGAAGGAGGCTGTTTCTGGCTCCAGCTCACAAATCCAGCTTTCACACCGGAATGACTCCCAGATGAGACAAAGGTGGCAAGGCACTTCGAAAAATGGCCACGTTGCTTGTCCACACAGTCAATCAAAAGTACGTACTGGGCATGTACTCTGTGCCAAACTCCAACAATAGCACTGAAACGCACTGTCCTTTGTTAATATACATTTCAGGTGCTGTCCTGAGAGCTGGAATGAATCGTGGTTTCTGCATACCTGGTCAATTCTTCTCAAAAAAGGAAAAAAGATATTAAGGCACTTGTGGGTTGAATAGTACGATCCAAAGCCATGTTGACTGACCCCCGTGTCTTAGTCTGTTTGGGCTTCTTTAACAAAATACCATAGACCAGGTGACTTATATAAACAACAGAAATGTATTTCTCATAGTTTCAGAGGCTGAGACGTCCAAGGTCAAGGTGATGGCAGAAGTGGTGTCTGGTGAGAGCCTTCTGCTTGGTTCATAGATGTATTCTCGCTGGGTCCTCTGGAGACTGGAAGACTCTGAATTCTCTTCCATAAGAGTGTAAATGCTCAGTTGTGTCAGACTCTTTGCAAACCCATGGACTGTAGCCTGCCAGGCTCCTCTGTCCTTGGAATTTTTCAAGCAAGAATACTGGCCAACAGGTTGCCATTTCCTCTTCCAGGGGATCTTCCTGATCCTGGGGTCAAACCCCCATCTCTTGCATTTCCTGCCTTGGCAGGAAGACTCTTTATGACTGAGCCACCTGGGAAATCCCTTCATAAGGGCACTAATCCCATTTTTGAGGGCTCCACCCTCATGACCTAATCACCTCCCAGGACCCCCCCACCTCCAAATACTATCACATTGGGGATTAGGTTTCGACATACGAATTTTTTAAGGGGGCTACAAAAAATTCAGTTGATGGCACCTCAGCATGTGATGTGATCTGGAAATATGGTCTTTACAGATGTGACAAAGTTCAGATGAAATCATGAGGGTGGGCCCTCAGTCAATATGACCAGTGCTCTTACAAAAGGGGAAAATGTGGGCTGAGGCAGATACACACAGAGAGAAAAATAAAGTGAAGACACTCGAGGAGAAGACAGTCACGGAACTGGAGAGCTGCCTCTACACAGAAAAGGACACCCAGGGCTTCCAGAAGCTAGGAGAGAGGCAGGGAACAGAGCCTTCCCTGGGACCCTCAGAGGAAGCAGGGCCCTGCCAACACCTTGACTTCAGACTTCAGACCCCCCAGAACTGTGAGACAATGCATTTCTGTTGTCCTAAACCACCCAGCGTGTAACACTTTGTTACAGCGGCCCTAGGAAACAAACACAGCACTTGTTTTAAATCCCTTCTGAAATCATTTATGGATGCTAGAGTGAATGACTATGTATGTGTGAGTCAACCTTTAGCTGTTTTAATGCTATGAGTCCTTCTTTTTTGGAAATATGCCAATAATCAAATATGCTGGGGTTTTTTTTTTTTTTTTACATTACTGGGTTAAATTTCACTCTTGTTTCCAACAGCAAAGAACATTTCCTTATTTTTACATCCCGTTACTACTGGGAGAGGAAAAAAAGAAAGAAAAAAAAAAAAAAACAGAGTTCTTCTGTAAGTCATTATACTCTACAGATATTTAGTATCAGGCTGATTACTGAATAAAAAGATCTGGTTACCGTCACATCTAATCCGCCAAAACTGAATTATATCCACTACATGGCTTTCTCCTCTGTTTCCTCTCATTTCCCCCATTCAACCACCTTTGACTGCTTTCCAGTTTCTAGCAAATGCTGCTGAGGCTTCAGCTATTTTCTTTAGATTATATAATTTTCCAGAAAACTCAGAAGTTGATCTGCTTAACAATGTATTCATTTTTCTCTGAAGAATGGTATTATTTTCCGTCTCTAAGAAAGTGAGCTTTGTGATATTTCCTCTCCAATTTAAAAGGAAGCATTAGCCAGCCTGCATTGAATATTTTAAAAAAAAATAAAAAAACCTGAATGCTACTCTGATTCTCACCAGAGTGAAATATTTTCTCCATGTAACCAGAAATAGTGATGGAAAAATCTTTTCCTCTCACACAATATTTGAGCATAATTGGTAAAAGCCTTCAATTATGGAGAAAGTCTTATAAGAACTAGTCTTTCTCTCAACAAAAACTCTAATCCATTCGGATTTATGTGACTCTATTAGCTGAACCCTTTCTAGTAATAATATGAAATACTTTTTTAAAGTTTGCATATAGTATCTCCCATGAATGTCTCCAGCCATTTCCCCTGTTCATCATAAAATTTAGATGTAATAACATTTTGCACCTTGATGCTGTTTTATAGGAGGGGATGGGCTTCCCACATGGCTCAGTGGTAAAGAATCCGTCTGCAGTGCAGGAGATGCAGAAGACACAGGTTCAATCCTTGGCTCGGGATGATCCCCCAGAGGAGAAAATGGCAAGCCAGTCCAGTGTTCTTGCCTGGAGAGTCCCATGGACAGAGGAGCCTGGTGGACTACAGTCCATGAGGTCACAGAGAGTTGGACATGACTGAGTGACCCAGCACCAGCTGTTTTACAGAAACACTACAAGACTAGCAAATTACAATCATACTCTACAAACTGAGTCTAAGGTTGCTCATTAACATAGATGAACTGATGAGATAAATTAGTTTAAATAATTGGGCATTAAAAAATGAACGATTAAATTCAAAACAATGTTAAAGATAAATTATCCCCTTTTCATGTTTAATAAAGAGAAGACTGAATAATACGTAACAGACTATAAACACGAAGACCCTCAGTTTGAAGCAATTGGTGGGAGGATTATTGGGCAAGCTATAGGACTGAGTATTAATTCTTACACTATTTTCCTGTAAGTTCACGGGCAAATAACCTCATCTCTTTTCACTTTCATTCCCAGCCTATAAAAGAGAGTAATAATATCTAACTTACAAAATCCTTAATGTGATCCAACACATCCAATAAAACAATGTGTGCAAAAATAAAATATGGTTGATTTCTCAGGCTCTACAAGAACCCAAGCGGCTGCACACACATATATCAAACTTGTGGTACAAATTGTTTACAATGAGACATTCTACATGTGTACACACAGAATATGCTCATGCATATTAACCCATTTGCTACAAAACTGTAACATCTTAATCTACTCTTCTTACCAAAGCATGAATAGTCCCTACAAAATTCTTCCAAGGTGGTCACACCACCAAGGCATGACCACCTCCAATGATGGGTAGCCCACTCCCTCACAGGAAGACACATTCCGTGTTAGAAGAGGTCCAGCTATGAAAAAAGTTGTTTTTTCTATATCCTTTATAATTTCTCATGTTCTAGATCTGTTTTCTAGTGCTATCTAGAACAAGTCTGAAGTCCCTACCACCTGATAGTTCTTTGGATAGTTAAAAAGTAATAATCCTGCCCCCACCACACACACACACACACAATGAAGTGTGGATACCATTTGGATCCTTGATAAAACACCCTGATGTAGGAAGTTTATTTATGTTGCTCACACATGAAAGGACTGAGGCTCAGAGAGGGCAGATACCCTTTCCAAGGTCACAAAGCTAATAATGAAAGAGTCAAGATTCAAACCCAAATCCGCCAGACTCCACAACCTACGCTCTTAACCCCTATACCTTATTTCTAAATATTTCTTCTTCAAGTCAAGCATTCTTGAAGCCCAGTTCCCCTAGTCCTTCCTCATTTGGAGCATGACCCAGACCTTCCTTCACTCCTGCTCCATTTACAAGGCTCTCTTAGAACCTCCATTTAAACATGTTTCCCTCAAAACAAACCACAATCAATGGCCGATGCACATGTACACCATTCCAGACACTCACTGTATCTCCCTGGGAAGTTTGCTCCCCCACTCTCCAAAAAGATAGCTTCACACTTTCTCTTTTCTAAAACTACCCACACCTCCTAGAAATGGTCCACGTGGGACCCTTCCCACTCTCAGCTGACCGCTGTATCCCCTACTCCTTTGAGAAAATAAAAGCAAACCAACCGGAGCTCCCTCGCTTCCCATCAGGAGACAGGAGAGCCCACTGCAGAGTCCACACCGGCTCCCGCCCCTTCTGTCACCCCTCTGCCCCGTCTCCACCGCAGGCCCTTGTGTTCCCACCTTCTGGAATGGAAGCTTCTTCCCCTGCACCATCGCTCTGCTTCAGTCTAATGAGACGTCTCCAGCAGAGCACCCACAGTGCCTGGGATTCCCCACTCTGGAAAGAAGAAAGGAAGAAAGGGAGGGAGGGGAGGAAGGGAGGGAACGGAGGGTCTCACCCTCACTACCCGTTTCCCAGATCAGAAAGTGACACCATCATTACCTCCTGCCTCTCTGTCCCCTTGGAGAAGAGAACGGCAGCCCCCTCCAGTGTTCTGGCCTGGAGAATCCCATGGACAGAGGAGCCTGCTGGACTCCAGTCCGTGGGGTCGCAGAGAGTTGGCCACGACTAAATGAGCACATCTCTCCCATGCCCCGTGCCAGTCAGCTTCAGGCTACAGCACACCCTGTAAATATTCCTACCATTTTACCTTCCTCACTTTCCTCCCTAGTTCACTTTCCTCCAGCCCCATGGGTCTTCCTTATGCCTTCCAGAAAACTTGTCCTGCCTGTTGCCATGTTACGACTTCATCTCATGAGTCAGCTCTCAGCCTAAATGTCATCTTCCCAAAAAGGTTCCCCTCTACCCCATAACCCAGACATATTCTATCAGAGTTTCCCTGTTTCATTCTCTTCATAGAATGTATTATTCTCTGATGTTACCATATTTATTTGTCTCCTTGTTTATTCTCTTTCCCACTAAAATGAGAGCGGGAATCTTACTTGTCTTTTCACCACTGTATCTCCAGTGACTAGAACAACATTTGGCAGAGAGTGATGCTCAGTAAATATCCATCAAATGAGTGAAGGCAGTCAACAAATTAGCCAACAATACTTTATAATGTGACAATTGTCCTAACCGCAACCACTGTTTTAGATTCCATGAAGTTATTCCTTCAACCATTGTTCATGTCATTAAATTGTCATTTAACTCAAGACAAGTTTATTAAGCATCTACTACATACAAGACACTGTGGTAGATGTTTTGTGTGACGTGAGAGTAAAAGATTGTCACAGTCCCTGCCTCCCTTGGGAATGTTTAAGGGAAAAAAAAAGTAGTGGGGATGTTCTTGAAAGGTTAGTGTCATGGAATTTATAGTGTTGAGTATTTTGGAACTCTGGGGAGCTGCTGTGATGACTAAAACAGAGAAGGGCTCTTTAAAGGATATGAAACACTACAGAATGTTTAAGGACATTGAGTGAAATTCCTCTTGGAGAAAGATCTGGGTAGACTTTTTGAGCTAAACTTGGAAGAATGTGTTTGGGTTTTGAAGCAACATATTCTAAGAGGAGGCAAAACATGACAAAGACATATAGGCAAGAATCACATTATTCCCTGCAAAGTAGAGTGTCTCTCTAAGCTTTTTTCAATGACCACCAGTGACATGATCCCACAAGTAAGGTCTACAACAGCTTTAGGGTCCTTGATCCTGCGTGGACCATTTCTAGGTTCTATGTTCTCTTCAGAATTTAATCCAGATCCTCGAGCTATTCACACCTGGTTCTATTTTGAGGTAGACTCAGAAAGGATCTTCTCACTCCGAACACCAGCTTGGGATAAACACACTTAGACACACTCAAAGACAAACCTAAGGAGAAAGTTTTCAAAAGCATTTTGAAGAGTTAAAAACACCGCACTAATACAAGGTGGTGTGACTGTTACAGAAGTAAACCAGTTTATGGAGAATGATTATTAAATGGCTCCAATATCAGTGATATAAGTGTACCCAAAGAGAGGAAGCAGAGTTAATGTAGTTACACATCCATTTCTTGTGCTGTGCAACCATGGGAAGCGTTACTAATCCCCAAACAGATACCTGCCGGGAAGTCGATTGAAAACAGCTGTTTGGTCCCCAAGAAAAGAACCAAGTGAATTCAAAGTACTGTGGGCATTGAACTGATGGACTTCCAGAGTCAGACCTTGTCTGCTAAACCCAGGATTTATCGGGAATTAAAGAGGATTCCATCAGAAGGTACATTTGTTTCAAGCATAAATCACCCTGCCAACTCATTTATTATTGTAATGACCTCTCTCCGCATTTCTATTATTGTAGAAGACTTCTCTCCAAATGAAAAGTGGCGTAGCTGATTACTTGTATGGGACTTGGCGTCATACTCATTTTGATTTCTTGTTTGAGGCAGTGAGAGGCCCAAGGAAAGGCCCTTATATCCTTACATGCATATCAATTACGGTTAATGGAGTTTGTGGGTTTATTACGCGTTGGGGAGTTAAGAAACAAGAACTGTAATGGCGGAAGCCATAACAATCCTACTGATATCTCTAAGAAAACTTCAAGATTTCAAGCACTGAAAATAGTTAAAACTATCTAGGCAACTGTTTACATTCAGCAAAGATAATTATATGAGCCTATAACTCTTCCCCATCATATTAGAATACTTTAATAACCTATATTTTATTTATAGCCAGTTGCTAAGTTTATTAGTGCTTATTATAGGATATGTTCTTAATTTTATGTTTTACAAAACAATTTGAATAATCAGAATTACTTTTTGTGAATCCTTTTCCATTTGCAATAAGATGAGTGAATTATAAAAAGCCATTTTCTAAACATGCTAACAGGTGCAAAAAAGATTGACAGAGCAATACGAGAAAGTATTCTTAATGTAGGCTTTCGAAGATTTTAAATGGAATTTCTATAATGAATGCATACCGTTTTTAACAGGCCTGGTTTAGTACACAGGGGATGCTGAATATAGGATATAACAGTATATTTTATTTAACGATAACCATAATCAGTGACATGATATATAGATGTGTGTACAAAATTGAGAACTAACTAGAATCAGAATTTGTTATCTAAAAAATTTAAAAGAAACATTGGAAGAAAATGCAAAGCATTAGAAAGTAACAATTTTGAATTATTGAAGGAAACTTTAAATTTCAGGTATAGGTGGATAAAGAAATTAGCCCCATGAAAGCAGAGGGAGGTGATGACGTTTAAGCTTTCCACTGAGCCTAGGAACATGGCCCTGTCACCAGATGACTTATTAATTGACCCAAAACTTCCTAGATGCTTGCTGTGTGTTAGCTGCTCAGTCATGTCCAACTCTTTTCAACCCCATGGATTGTAGCCCGCCAGACTCCTCTGTCCATGGGATTCTCCAGGCAAGAATACTGGAGTGGGTTGCCATGTCTTTCTCCATGGGATCTTCCCAACCCAGGGATTGAACCTGGGTCTCCTGCATCGCAGGCAGATTCTTTATCATCTGAACCACAAGTGAGGCAAGATGCTCGCTCACTTGCTCTATGGGGGTCCATGTAAGGATATAAAGCTCCCATGGATGAAAAGTTCCCAGACCAGGCGATGGTCATACATTATAAGCCTGAATCAATACCTTTCCTGGCCTCTCAGGTACGTCACCCTCCTCTACTTGACTGGGCTGTGCCTTGGTTATTGTTTAAATCACTGTGCATGAGTCACCACATTTCCTTCTGATTTTCCTTCTCAGTGTTTCATGCCAAAAGGAATGTTACCTAAGTGAGGTTCTCAGAACGGAACTCTGGTGTGAGGCCTCTAGGAAGTGAGCTGCCTTTAAGAAGCTCTGAACATAAATTGAATTACCAAGAATTCTATTCATTGAAAAACACATTATATTGCATCATGTCCTTTTCAAATAGAGTGAAACTTGCTTATATTAAATTTCTAGGAACCCAAGGAAAAAATTTGATATAGGATGGAATTTGATATACTCCAGAAATATTACATGTGCATGTAATAGACCTGGATTTCCAATTTGATTGCTATACAGAGAGATTCAATATAGGTGGTTCAATATTGGCGAGGGGTAGGGGGCTCATTGAATTTGCATTTGTGTATTTCAGGACATATATGGTATGTTTCCTCAAGGTAAAAATCAGATTGCTTCCTGGGTTCAGGAAAAAAGCTAAATATTCATGGGAACAGGAATTCGGGGAGGAATTTGGCCAGATGAGTGTTGTACTGTAAGCAATCTAGTTTCACTTCATTCCACTTTAGTATTAATTTATTTGACTGGAGTTTAAACTATTGAATTCTGGAATGGCATCTTTCTCTGTTTCCCTAGCCCTTTAATTCTCTGGCCTATAGCTTCTCTATCCCTTTCTTTATTTAACATTTGAATATTCACCTGAATGAAAGTGTTCAAAAGAAGAGAATTAACCAAAACATTTCAACATGTAAAGATATTTTCTGTCCCTTAGAACATCACAAATCTCAGAAAATCATAAATAATAATGAAAAAGTAATGACATAAAAACTGAAATAAACTGTATTAATACTTAATGCATAAAATATACCACCCTTTTAAATTGTAGACAAAAAAGTACTAGCATTTTGCACACATTTTTGTTGTACCATTCTTATTTGTTTGAATTCTGAACTCAAACACCACTATATTAAATATTCACACTTGGGTGGGATAAACTGGGATTTATCAGTCTTCCCCTCTCCCACGGAAGACTCTAACACAAGAAATTCCATAGAATCAATTCTCTTCACCAAAGGAATGAATGGGTGAGCAAAGGATAAAATCTATTTAGGAACCCTCTGATAATTTGAAAAACTTGCTTTTTTTACATGAGAGAAAAAAAAGCTAAAATCATAAAGTTTGTTACCATACAGCTCCATAATCACTTCTAAATCCTACAGATTTCACTCAGTGTTCCAAGTAAGCAAATGTAATGAAATAAATAGAAACATATGTTTTGAGTACCATAACAGATTGACTTCCCAACAGATAAGGAACTCTGAGCTATTTCTCTTACAAACAAGTTAGGTCATACAAACATTAAAAAAAAAAAAATACTAATCTCTTTCACCTGAAATATTTTACATGGTTACTTCAAAAACCATTTTCATCAAAAAAGATACACATTTAGCTAGCTGAGCTCTTCTTTATACATAAGATTATGCTAGGGACACAGCAGTTTGTAGAGAGAACCACTGCTTTCTTGGGCTCTTCATCCTTAGTTTACACCACAAAGGAATCTCAAACCAATGACTGATTTAAATGACTGTTTCACTGAAATGGCAGAGCCTTCCATGCAAAACCAAGGATCCAGCAGCATCCTACAGCCCCTGCTTCAGCTACATCAAGAGGAGGCAAAAGTGATATATATCTGTAGGAGGCACCCTGGAATGAACACACACAACGCACAAAAATGAATTCAATACTTAGATAAGTAATGGGGAGTTACAACAATAACAAAATGCAAGCCTTACACAACAGCTCCATGAGAACTCTCCTGTAACTACTAACTCTTCTGCCCACCCCAACCCTCTCCCCCAACATAAACACGCATGCACGCATGCACACACACACATACACACACACACACCAGCTGCCATGGCTGAAATACTGCCTCTGGAGACGCATTTTGGTTGCCCAAGTATCTAGTTTCTAACAGCAAGTTTGGGAGGAAGGCTAGGTTCATCTGCTCATTGTCATTAGCTTTTCTGTGAATTCTTTAAGGCCTTGACCCTGGAGATTGCTCTGATCTGAAGGAAGGGAAATGATAGCTTGGGAGAAAAGAAGGAAAGAGGACTCCCTTGAAGAAGGGCATGGCAGGAGGAAACACTGTGTTTGTGGGTGATAGAGGGTGACTGGCTACAGAATGGACAGAAGAGGCAGCAGGAATGACCTGCACTTCTTTCTCAATTTTGCCTCCTGCTCTTCCTGCGGTTTTGCAGAGAACCAGCTGAAGAACTGATGCTTTTGAATTGTGGAGCTGAAGAAGACTCTTGAGAGTCCCTTGGACAGCAAGGAGATCAAACCAGTCAATCCTAAGGGAAATCAACCTTGAATATTCATTGGAAGGACACATGCTGAAGCTGAAGCTCCAATATTTGGCCACCTGATGTGAAGAGCCAACTCTTTGGAAAAGACCCTGATGCTGGGAAAGATTGAAGGCAGGAGAAGAAGGGGGTCACAGGGGATGAGATGATTGGATGGCATCACCGACTCAATGGACATGAGCAAACTCAGGAGATAGAGAAGGACAGGGAAGCCTGGTGTGCTGCAGTCCCTGGGGTGGCTAAGAGTTGGACATGACTTAGTGACGGAAAAACGAAGTCAGAGACTCCCAGTGCCTGTGGAGTGGGGGTCTTCCAGGTGTAAACCCTGAAGAAAGAGATGTCTATGGGGCTTGTCTGGAAGGAGTAGCTTTGTTTCTACTTCAATTATGTAATTATCCAGTTACATATGCAGTGACTTGGACATTACTGGTGGCCAAAGTGTCCCCAGGCACCTTCCTTGTCACGACCACTGACCGCAGGGCACAGCAAAGAACCTCCAGTAAGCAGCAGAAAGGTGGAGCTTCGGTAGCTACTCATTTGTCCTCCGTTTCTATGGCCATTTGCCCACACAGCGTTGGACATCCAGCTTTAGTTCTCTCCTTCAACGCAGGGACATTGGGTCTGGACTACCTGGCTGGCAGGCTTCTCTCTGTTCTTTACCATTTGACCTTTCAGACCAGATTGAAAGCCTGTGCAGTAATACCTCAGGTGAAGCTCCCCTCTGGAAACCCTTCCTCCACGGCATTGATACCTCCAGTTGGGACTTTTTTAAAAAAATGTTCATTGGAGTATGGTTGATTTACAATGTTGTGTTAGTTTCAGGGGCATGGCAGAGTGAATCAGTTATGCATAGGCATATATCCAGTCTTTTTTAGATTTTTTCCCCATAGGTCATTACAGAGTGTTGAGGAGAGTTCCCTGTGCTATACAGTAGGTCCTTATTATTTATCTACTTCATGTGTGTGTGTACGACTCTTTGTGACCCCATGGCCTGGAGCCATCAGGCTCCTCTGTCCATGGAATTCTTCAGTCAGGAATATTGGAATGGGTTGCCATTTCTCCTCTAGGGGATCTTCCTGACCCAGAGATTGAACCTGGGTCTCCTGCAATGCAGGCAGTTTCTTTACCATATGAGGCACCAGGGAAGCCCCATCTATTTTATGTAGTCATGTGTATAAGTCAATCCCAGTGTCCCAAATTTTCCTTCCCACTCCTTCTGACCAGTAGCCATAAGTTTGTTTTCTACATCTGTAACTCTATTTCCATTTTATTCATTTGTACCATTTTTTATGTTCCATTTATAAGCAACATATTAACATATAATATTTGTCTTTCTCTGTTGGACTTACTTCATTCAGTATGATCTCCAAGTCCAGGTCTTCAATCTCCAGGTCCACTCATGTTGTTATAAATGGCATTATTTCATTCTTTTTTATGGCTGAATAATGTCCCATTTATATATGTATCACATCTTCTTTATCCATTCATCTGTGGACATTTAAGTTGCTTCTGTGAGGCTGTCACAGCTAACGCCATGACAGGCAGCCTAGATTAGGAGTAGGCCTGGTTTCCCGGGGTAACATAATTATCAGGCCTCCTGGAGCCAGCCAATCAACATATGCCTAGCAAGAAAAAAGGGAACCTATCAGGGGAAGCTGAAAGCCCCACGTTGGGCCAACAAAAATTGCCTTGCAACTGTGTAACCAATCCGCTTGCGCCAACAACCTGCTGCTTTTTTTGACCTAATGAATACCCAAGAGAACTGGGGCTCGGGGGCTTTCCGTCCTCACACCCTTGGTGAGGGCGGGAGGCCCTGGCTCGAGTCAGTAATAAATTCCCCTATTGCAAGTTGCATTGTTTCGAGGAGTCGTCTTTCCCGACCGGGGACTCGGACTACGGGCAGAACAGCTTCCATGGTCTGGCTATTGTACATAGTGCTGCAATGAACATTGGTGGCACGTGTCTTTTTGAATTATGGTTTTCACTGGATATATGCCTAGTATTGAGATTGCCGGATCATGTGGCGGCTCTGCTTTTAGTTTTTTAAGGAACCCCATACTCTTCTCCGCAGTGGCTGTACCAATTTACATTCCCACCAGGAGTGTAGGAGGGCTCCCTTTTCTCCACACCCTCTCCAGCATTGATTGTTTGTAGGTTTTCTGATGATGGCCTTTCTGACTAGTGTGAGGTGCTATCTCATTGTAGTTCTGATTTGCATTTCTCTAATAGTTAGTGATGTTGAGCATCATTGCATGTGGTTTTTGCCCATCTGTATGTCTTC
The DNA here is from genome assembly GCF_019320065.1 of Cervus canadensis. Taxonomy (NCBI): domain Eukaryota; kingdom Metazoa; phylum Chordata; class Mammalia; order Artiodactyla; family Cervidae; genus Cervus; species Cervus canadensis. The sequence continues at coordinate 11,177,835 of NC_057408.1, forward strand.
TTTGGAGCCTTTTAAAGGGACGGAAACATCTGTCATTAGTCAAGCACGTGGCATGCAAGAATCCAACATCAGGTTGGTTTTCTGCTTCTTTAAGGAAAGTATACAATATTATAAAATAGTTTATTTATAACATACTCTCTTGACCACAAGAACTCCTGTTTTACAGCCTCCCTTCTGCCCCTGCCTTAAATCTAACTGTTGCTATTCCAGAACAGAGGCTCTTTCAAGGAGCAATAGTAATTCACCTATTTCTGAGTTTCCCAAAAATTGGAGGAAGACTGTCCTGAAATTTCCCTTAGTAATTCCTGCTAATATTAACCTTTTCTCTTCATGTATAAAAATACAGGGAAATTTTAAAATACTTAGAAACAAACTCTTTTCAAATATCCTACAGCATTTTAGAAGTTCATATGTCCTTCAAGTTTGATCATTCTTATCTATTCTGATAATCTCTTAATCATCACGACTTATACATTTCTTTAGCCTGATGTATTTTAGAAACAATCAAATGGCATTTCTATAATCAGCCTGTTAGTGATTTCTTTCCAAACAGGCTAAATTTACGAGAAAGAGGGGAAAGTAGTCCCTTTACAAACAGACTTGCTGTCAGAAATCACCTTTCTCTCCTCTGCCTGGCCCCCACTCTCCCTGGAGGCCGGTACAGCCCATCACAGGCTGGAACCAGAGGGTGAGTATAAGGCCCAGCCTCCCAGAAACTTAGTTTCATTCCTTCCTTCAAACTCCCAAACCCCAGTTCTAGATCTGGTGACAAGGCTCTGATCTATGTACCTCATAAAACTGACTCCAACTCTGCCTTGACTCCTGATCTTGGCCTTGACTCCTAATAGAACTGTTCCCTGAATTCCTCACTGAATTCAGCGGCTTCCGGTTTCTCTCCCTTGGGTCTTTTCTTCCCTCATCTTGCTACTTCCAGAGCCAGCCAGACACAGCAATACAGAACCCCCAAATAAAATACACCGAAGTCCATTAAGAATCACCTAAAATGTCAACACAATTTGAAAGCGGGCTATTAACAGTGCATCTGTGAAGTTGACAGTACTTGTGATAAGCAGGAAAAACAACAATGAATACTAATGTCTTATATTTGTATAGCACCTTAGAGTTTTCAAAGTGCTGTCATAACACTCCGTTGAAATAAGCAAATGGGGTATTATTTTCCCACTTTGCACATGAAAACACTTGAGTTTGGAAGGGTTAAGTACATGAGACAAAACAAAGAAGAGAATTCGGTTCTTGGACCCACAACGTAACTATTTTGTGTGCTATACAGTATGCCCCCAGGAAGATGATTGGAAGGTACCTGTAAGCTCATCAAGCTTTGGGAACTTTTTTAAAAAATGCTCTCAGTCTTCCCTGTGTGGCGACGTAGCACCTGCGCCAGCCTTGAGCACCACTTATCACGTATGCAGATCCCCAGGGCTTGTCCCCGCATGCAGAGTCAGAGGTGGGGCAGGGCTTGCATATTAAATAGCACCCCCAAATAACTATGACGCACCTACCCTAAGTGAGGCAGAGCTCATGAAGCGCTAGTCCCCACCCGAACAGGATTTTCCTGGTGGAGAACTGTAGAGAAACAAGGTCCCCAGGAACTGTCATTCTGAGAGCAGCCAGTGAATCAGGATGGCTTTGCAGTCCTTCTCATCAACCTTGGAAGCCAAGTAATGGGGCAGCTTCCCTCAGGGGCCCAAGAGCAAGGACACTGGAAACAAACGACATAGGTTCAAACCCCAGTCACCTCTTCTAAGCAAGTCACTTAGCCTCTCTCTGTGCCTCATTCTTCTCATCTGTAAAATGGGGGCAATAATACAGTCATTATTATACCTCATGGAGTTGTGAGATTAAATGGGTTTAGGGGCAGTAAAGCACCTAGCATAGCGTAGAGTAACTGTCGAATGAATGTTGGATATTAATCAACAAAGGCTCCACTTTCCTTGTTTTGGATTTTTGCAGTAACACACTGGTCACAGTCAACACTCTTGAGACTCAGGTTAATGAGATTTCCAGCACCTGGCACAATAGTCACCATTAAATATTGCCATCGTAGGTATTCGATACATAGTCATTCTATATAAAATGGTACAAAGTTCAACACTCTACCCAGATGGACAATTCAGAAATGGACTAGATGGAATCAAGCATCTGTTCTTTGGTGTACAGACCAACCCAATTCCCAAGGTCTTTGAAGTGTGTCCTGAGAAGAGGCAAACTACATTCTGTGAGTTTTGTTTTGTTTTAACAAGACTTCATGTAAATTCTAGCTGAGATCAGCATCATTAGCCTTTCTGGAGGCAAAACAAAGGGCTCCCCCCACCACTGAATTGTGGTTGTCCTATGATCCAACCAGTCCATCCTGAAGGAGATCAGTCCTGGATGTTCACTGGAAGGACTGATGCTGAAGCTGAAACTCCAGTACTTTGGCCACCTCATGCGAGGAGTTAACTCATTGGAAAAGACCCTGATGCTGGGAGGGATTGGGGGCAGGAGGAGAAGGGGACGACAGAGGATGAGATGGCTGGATGGCATCACCGACTCGATGGGCATGAGTTTGAGTAAACTTTGGGAGCTGGTGATGGACAGGGAGGCCTGGCGTGCTGCGATTCATGGGATCGCAAAGAGTGGGACACAACTGAGCGACTGAACTGAACTGAACTGAACTGAACTATACAAACATGCCCTCCAGCAACCCTTATCCACCCCTGCCCTGTTTTCCCTCTTCCCTCACCTCCCTCCAACGGAAGCCCCATTCACAATCTACCTCTGCTGTTTATTATCTTCTTAACTCAACAGCCATCCCTCAGACATCAGAGAGAGCAATGCGATAAACAGAATTCTCTCGACATGACTCACTTTCTAGTGAACAACTGAACTGCTGATATACTATTTGACTACAAAAAGAAGTTGATAGGTTTGAGTGCCCTCGACTTGAATGTACATGAGTCTACCCAACAGTATTGTAGTCATTATGCCATTTGAAAAAGCATAAAGAGAAGCTATCACTCCACACATGGTAAAAATGGCAGCCATTTGGAGCCACCCATGAAGATGTTAAGGCTAAGCTCTTGGAGAGCTGCAGATATTTTCAGCATGGGCAGGAAAGAGCAAGTTTCTCTAAAAGAAAACACATTGACAGCAAGGGAACAGGTTGCTTCTATTGTCAATGCCCTAACGACTTTCTTAAATTAGCTTTTTTATGGGAACCCTTTCTGCATGCTTGATGACGCTCAGACCACCCAAGTTAATTTGATACAAATGTAATTTAAGAGATTCCATGTGTGTCTTAAAGAAGATTTGGGTATGTGGGTTTTGAGTTGTTGTTTTTGTGGGGTTTTTTTTTTCTCTCTCTCTCTCTCTTCTGTTACTTGTTTTTGTCAACTTGGTACAAGTTCTTTACCATATTTGTGCTTTGGAAAATGAGGATTTTCTGCTTGATTATTGCTTATAATCCAAGATAACAGTTAAAGTAAATGAATTATAAAATCTTCATTAACATCAAAAACAAATCAAGAATTGGTTCTTCCATGGAAGCATGCAAACATAATTTCAGTTGTAGTCCATAGGAGTGGCTAAGTAGAGATGTTGGTGAGTAGATGATATACTTGGGTTTATACCTTGGACCAGGAAAAACAAAATGTATCATTTTATGGAAGGCTGAAAGCAAAGGAGGAATTTGAATTGTTCAGTTGCAACCTCCTCTTTTCAAGGTGAGTCAACTGAAGGAAGACCTCCAGGGCTGTATCCATGACTCCTGACATGCTTCTGGTATTAACTAGAACAGCTAATCAGAAATACTGTAAGAGAAGAACTTGTGGATGATTCTGTTTAATCTCTCTATCCATAATTTTTAGTTGGCACTTTCTTTTCTTACATGTAATTTCAAATTCACAGCACAAGAATTCAGAGCTAAAATTTGTCTAGCTTTGCCTAAATATGCCACAAGTCAAGATTTTATTCTAAATTTTAAATATTCACAGAGGAAAATGGAGAAAGCAGGCTTTGGAGTCAGACATTTCTAGGTTCAAATCCCAGTTCTACCATTGATTCTTTTTGAACATTGGGAGTTAGTTAACTGCTCTGTGAGTTAGTTTCTCTGGTGAAAAATGGAAATACATAAGGCCGTTATAAGAATTAAAAGGGACAAACTTTGGGAAATACTAAATACGTGGTACAAAAACAAAGAAGGAAGGAAGGGAGGGAAAAGGGAAGAGGGAGGGAGGAGGAAGGCAGGAAAGAAGAGAGGAGGAGAAAGAAGTCATGGCAGTGGTTCGGGCGTTTTTTGCTGAGAGGTCCGGGCACCCTAAGAGCCCCCAGGTATACCCAGTCTAGCCCCTTAGGCCACTGATCACCCAGGCTACAGCTTTGTTCTCAGTGCTTGGCTGAGAGTAAGAGGGATTTAACCTCTCTACCAAGGTAGCTTACCTTACACTACTTTGACAAGATGAGACTGGAAGAAATGATGATCCAAAGAAATGGTCAGGGTGGGGGCAGAGGGGGGGAGGGAGAAGAAACCAGGAGTTTTATAGATCTATGTTCCATAAAGAAAAAGTATTAAAATTTATAAACTTACATATGCTTTACTGGAAAAAAAAAAAAAGGAAAAAAAGGAAGGAAATATGCCCCTAATTTAAGGACAGAAGTTGCTGTTGTTATTCAGCCATTAAGTCATGTCTCACTCTTTGCAACCCCATGGACTACAGTATGCCAGGCTTCACTATCTCTTGGAGTTTGCTCAAACTCAAGTCCATTGTGTTGATGATGCCATCCAACCATCTCATCCTCTGTTGCCCCTTTCTCCTCCTGCCCTCAATCTTTCCCAGCATCAGGGTATTTTCCAGTGAGTCAACTCTTTGCATCAAGTAGCCAAAGTATTGGAGTTTCAGCTTCAGCTTCAGCATCAGTCCTTCCATGAATATTCAGTGTTGATTTCCTTTAGGGTGGACTGGTTGGATCTCCTTGCAGTCCAAGGGACTCTCAAGAGTCTTCTCCAGCACCACAATTTGAAAGCATCAATTCTTTCACACTCAGCCTTCTTTATGGTCCAACTCTCACATCCGTACATGACTACTGGAAAAGCCATAGCTTTGACTAGACGGACCTTTGTTGTCAAAGTGATGTCTCTGCTTTTTAATACACTGTCTCGGTTTGTCATGGCTTTCCTTCCAAGGAGCTAGCATCTTTTAATTTCATGGCTGCAGTCACCATCCACAGTGATTTTGGAGCCCAAAAATAAAATCTATCACTGTTTCCACTTTTTCCCCATTTAATTGCCATGAAATGATGGAACCTGATTCCAAGTATCAAATCTGTAATAGTCAGAAAAAGTGATTTATAAATCTATCAATAAAAGACATCCTTTACATAGAGAAGCTCCCCTAAGGCTTCTTCAGACAAGTCAAGGAAAGCAGGACTGCTTGGAGAAGAGCTCTCTTAGGGCAAATCATGAGACACAAGTTCAAGTGCTGGCCATTAGCTTAGTACCTAAGCAAAATATTCCACACAAAAAAGATTCTCTCTAATGCTTTACATGGATTGCACCATTTGAATGAAGCTCAAAAACAATGTCACCAAAAAGGTAGGGAAGAATAATTAAAACCAAAGAAAGAGAAGCTTCTTTAGGAAAATTGCCCACATCAATCTAGGATCAAGTCTGATCCTTGACTAAATGCCACTCAGATAAAACTTGTTGAAATTTATGTCATAGTATTAATGCAAAAGTAAATTCATTTTAAGATTTATGGTTTTGTGTCTTACACTTAAGACTTTCATAGACTTCGAATTCATTTTTGTATCCATATATGTGAATGTTACTCAACCGCAGAATAGAAGGAACGCTTGCCATTTGCCAACATGGATGAAGCTGGAGGGCATTATGCTAAGTGAAATAAGCCAGAGAGAGAAAGACAAATATTGTGTAGTATAACTTACATGTTAAATTTGGAAAGAAAAAAAAAAAAAGTCAAACTTACATAAACAGAGGGAAGTGGTGGTTGCCTGGAGTTAGAAGGTGGAGGAAATGGGGAGATGTTGATTAAAGGGTACAAATTTTCAGTTATAAGATGAATAAAGTTCTGAGAATCTAATGTAGAGTTAATAATACTGTATTGGATGCTTAAAATTTGCTGAGAGGAGATCTTAAGTATTCTCACCAATAAAAAGGTGATAAAGGTAGTAATTAATTGTGCTAGTCATTTCACAATGCATACCTGTATCAAATTATCATGTTGTTGGGACTTCCCTGGTGGTCCAATGGTTAAGACTCCATGCTCCCAATGCAGGGGGCCCAGGTTCTATCCCTGGTCAGGGAACTATATCCTGCATGCTGCAACTGAGACCCAGTGCAGCCAAATAAATAAATAGTAATACTAAATTACATGAATGAATAAGTAAAAATACAATGTTAAAAAACTTTAAAAAAACTATCATGCTAAAAAACAAGCAAAAAAGTTATTATGCTGTGCATAATAACTAAACGTATTACAATTTTATTTGTCAATTACACTTCAATAAAGCTGGGGGGAAATTTCAAGGAAAAAATGAGACACAGTACCAAAGGTTATGAAATCAAATAATAAAGTACCTAGAACATTTCCTTGCACATAGATTTTACCCCATAAATGATAACTTCATTATTATTACTAAATAGATATCTAAGTGGTCCAAAAATAATCTTCACTGACACAATTTTATTCCATCTCAAAGCCTCAGATGCCCACACTGCTGTTTAAATCCATCCAACAATTAGCACAGAGGCACAAGCAATTTAACAGTTATATTAATATTTTTCATTTTTGAAGCTCTTTAATACAAGGTCTTCTGCCTCATCATAGATTCTGTTTTTCAATCCTTTCTGGACTTTGTCCTAAATTCTTTCTGTCCTCCCTAAGCGCTCTTTGCAGACCAATCACCACTCTAATCCTTCCTTTTACCTCATGTTCTGGGCCTCTCTGTTACCTGCACTTTTGACCCCATCATTTCCAATTTATTTACTTCCTTCTCCTCTTCAGCTGGCCATTCATCATTCCCTCTTGTTTCTGTTCAACAGTACTTACACTTTTTCGTCTAAAAACCCCTTAATACTTTTAAAAAATTATTTAGGATGCCAGTGAGCTTTTGTTTACATGGACTACAACTATTGATACTAATATATTAGAAGTTAAAACTGAAAACTTTTAAATATTTATTAATGCTTTTTTTTATTTTGCCGTATCATGTGGCCTGTGGGATTTCAGTTCCTGACCAGGAATTGAACCCAGGCCTCGGCAGTGAAAGCACTGAATCCTAACCACTGGACCACCAGGGAATTCGCTTACTAATGCACTTAAAAATAACAATGATAATCCTTTTTACATGTTAACATATCTTTATGAAAATACTACACTTCCCATGACAAAACTAAAGTGACTTTTTTTCTTTACATTTTAAAAAATCTCTTCAATATTTGGTTTAACAGAAGATAGTGGATTATCATTATCTGCTTCTGCATTCAATTTGCTGAGATAAGTTGAGATAAATTAAGAGTATTCAGCCTCACACAGATTTACTGTTAGAAAATGGAGAAGTATTTTTATAATCTTTTCAGATAATGATGGATTTTCTTCTTTGACATGACATGACACTCAACATGAGTAGTTTCTTAAAAGTCAACTGCAATATTGAATGTGAAACCATATCAATCAAATATTTGTAATCTGCTCAATTAAGATCAATTGTTCCATCATGCATATTAGGTGAATTGAGTGTCCATGCATGAATTTTTGTTATTAGCATTAGTCATTTGGAAATTATTGGTTCTCCAAGTTATGTAGATCTTCCAAGTGTTGACACGTTTAATTATACAATATCCAAAAAATTGCATTTGTTAATATCACCAGCAATCTCATCACAGAAGTCTTTAAGTATTGTGAAGCTGTCAAGTTCATTGTGGTGGATAGAAGTTTTCCAAAATTCTAATTTTCACTTGAAAGCTCAAATTTTTATCATCGGCAAGATATACTGTCAGTTGTTTTCCTTGAAGTGACAGTTTCACTTTTTTCATTTTTGAGAAAGTGTCTGCCAAATACACAAATCTGAATAACTCTAGCTTTTCTGCCAGTCATTCAAGTAAAAACAAGTGTCTCGTGAAAAAGCCACTGGATCACTTCATAGCTCAAACAATCTTCACGTGCACTTTTCCTGAAGGTGACCATTCATTACCAACAGGAGTGTTTTATTTGGCCTTCTCTTCAAATCATACAAAATGAAAAAAATAAAATAAAATTTTTAAAAAATCATACAAAATGGTAAAAATGTACACTCAAGAGCTAAGATTTCATTAAATTAATAATTTTTATTGCTTCATAAGAACATTTTAGGTGAAACTGATTACTTGTCTCTCATGAATGCATGACAGTGGTGCATACAATGAACTCCCAGTGGAGCTGGATTCCACTGACCTAATTTATTCTAAGGTGTCAGCAATGTTCCCCACACTGGAAAACCATTGCTTCAGATGTGGCTGCACACTTTTTAAAGCCACATTTCCTTCTCAAGGAGAGCTTCAAGAGTAAGGATTTAATAAATTTGCTTCCCCTCTCTTAAACTTGTACAGGTTGATATATCCCCAGGTCTCCCCAGATCTTGTCTTGCCTTATACTTTACATTTAAGTGTTTATATGAAGCATTTAAGAAGTATAAACTCATGCTGATTGCTTGCTTGGTTTTTTGAAAGCTTTAAAAATCAACTACACATTTACAGATTAGCATACACCTTACCTAAGAGTTCCCAGTGACTGACTCATTAAGAAGGATTTTGGAAACTGAAGGGTGTCTGGGAGAGGTCAGCTGGGTTAGTGGAGTGATGGAAACCACATCCTATGAATGCCTATTGCAAGAACTAAGGATGTTCAGGCAAGGGGTCTCTTGGGAGGACAGATGGGTGGCCTAAGAATTGTGTTCTGTGGAAAACAGATTAGATAGCTCCCTAGTAGTTCCAGGAGACCAGAGAAGGACAAATGAGAGAAAGTTACAGAAAGATTAATTTCAATTGAGAATTAAAATTTTTTTTCTAAGAGTTCCCTCTACCTACCAGTGGAATGGGTTGTGTTGGAAGCAGCAGCCAACATGCTCAACAGAGGCTGGAAGATGGAAAACATAGAAAGAGGGACTCAGACAAGTGTACACAATTTCAAGATGGCCATGAACCCCAGGTGAAGATGACTTCTAAAGTCCTTTCTGCTCCAAAATTCTATAATTCCGTAAATTATGGGCACTGGCGTGGCTTAACAAACTATCATTTCCATAACTGCTTTGTTGCATCTATTGTGAAAGAAAAAAGAAGTGTGGGATGAATTAAAACCAGAACGATTCATTCTTCTCTATGGCAAAGTGAAACTATCAACATTTACTAGATACTCTAGGTTGGTTGTGGTCTAGTTGCTCAGTCGTGTCCAACTCCTGTGAACCCATGGACTGTAACCCACCAGGCTCCTCTGTCCATGGGATTTTCTAGGCAAGAATACTGGAGTGGGTTGCCATTTCCTTCTGCAGGGGATCTTCCAGACCCAGGGATGGAACCTGGACCTCCTGTGCTGCATGCATCTGTCTCCTGCATTGCAGGTGGATTCTTTACCACCTGAGCCACCAAGGAAGCCCATAGATGCTAGATACTATAGGGGAAGGAGTTTATTGCCATGATCCGAGGCTTAAAAGGGGCTCACAGCATGACGGAGACAAGTGGAGATGGGGACTCAATCAGGGATGATCAGGACTTGCATACTGGCCTGAGTGTCCTGAACTTTGCCTACAAAGTACAACTATAGGTTTTCACATAGAAGCGTGGTTATGGAGCAAATGATATTTGAAGAAATAATTGTGTTTATCCCCCCCCCCCCAACAAACCTCTACCTTACCATACCAGGATTTATTAAAATTTGTTTGAATGCTTGCCTCAGGAAACTATTTGCGGAGAGAACTGAAAAATGAGTTGGGTGAAGGAAATGCAGCAAATGCTGAGTGATTAGAATTGCACATTTAACACGGTGTCTCATTAAATGGTCTTTGATAAATTCACTCAGATTATCTTTGTTATGACTTGGGACAAGGACCGAGAAATGGCCTGAAGGCCCTGCGGGTCAGAGGGGCAGTCAGTGGTCACTGATTTGTGAGAAAATGGGAGAGGGAAGGGGCAGTGCCGGGGGGAAGAGAAAGGCTGCTTCTGGGGATTGATGTTTGATCCGGTTTTATTTAATATCTCCATTAATGATCCGGAAGAGGGGTAAATAGCCTGTTAATTAAATTTGCAAATGAGACTAAATTGGGAGATGTTGTAAACATGCTCAAGGACAGAGAAGTAACAGGAAGGCACCTTGAGAGGCTGGAGGGAGAGGCCTGAATAGAAAAAGTCAAAAGTATGCGTATATTCTACAAGGAAACAGCGGGCAGGAAACCGTATGAACCCCTGGCATGTTTTTTTTTTGGGGGGGGGGCGGGATTCTCTTTTTCTTTCTTTTATTCTTTCCACCTTTTTTTCCCTTCAGTTTATATTTTAAGTTTTTTTTATATTTATTTTTGATGTGGACCATATTTAAAGTTTTTATTGAATTTGTTACAATACTGTTTCTGGTTTACGTTTTGGATTTTTGGCCTTGAGGTATGTGGGATGTTAGCTCTCCAGTCAGAGGTCAAACCCGAGCCCCCTGCGTTGGAAGGCCAAGTCCTAACCCCTGGGCCACCAGGGAAATCGCGATTCTTTCCATCATTGCTGTGGCAGACACAACTGATGCTTACCAACACCACTGAGTGGCATTCACGTCTACACACCTTGAGGTCCACTCCTTGATTTTACGTTAGGGCTTTATTCTGGTCACAGTGCGACACAGATTATGAATATGGGAGAGTTAACGCCTCAGGAGCAACTCTCACCAGTGACGGAATGCTGAGGGTAAACACCCCACCCCTCTCTGTGTTTCCCCCAAAGCCCCCCAGCAAGACTGAACCCCTAGGATTCTGAGCCCCCATTTCAACCTGCCCTGTCCCCGGCAGTAAAGACCCTCCCTCCCTCAGCTGCTGCTCTGGTCACACCATGGGCCTCCAAGTGAGCCTACAAAGATGTCCAGCCACCTCAGGAGTTCATGAGGAAGCCTCATGAGGAGTTTGGGCTGCTGTTTAAATGCCTTCCCACTTTACTCACCAGGGTCCATATTTTCTGCTCAGACCAGCCTACATTTTTCATCTCTCTGCTTCTCCCTAAAACTGAACTATTTGCCTCAATTCTAGTTTCCACTCATGTCACTTATTTTCCTCTAAAGGTCTTACAAATGCCTCTACTTTAAGTCATTTCTTATTTGTTGGGGATCCTGCTAAACAAACTTCTGTGATAAAATCTTTCTACATTAACCATTCCCAATTCTATTATCTCCAATCTAAAGTTCCCTAAAACTCTAAATGTTAGGAATATGATACATATACTAACATACTTCTCACAAAATGTTTATAAAGGTATAATTGGGCAATCTATATAAAAATTCTTTGTGATTGATAGAGCATTACACTATCATAAATGTGATTTATTATTTTCCTCCTCTTTATTTTGTGGTGAAAAGGATAATGGTTGTGTTTCTTACCTTTTATTTAAATTGGATACTTTCTTAAACCAGGGGTCACATCTATTTCTTTTGCAATTTTCCCTACCTACCTCTGCATACAGACTCAGCATCTCAGAATGTGTGCAAAAATCTTAATGATTGGTTGGCCATCCTCTGCACATGGACACCATCTTTAGGTGACTTTCTAAGAATGCACTGCAGATTGCATTTTCCAAAGATGGATGCAGAAATAGAAACAGGTGCATATATTATACAACATGGGGAAATAGCCAATCTTTGATAATAGCTATGACTTCCCTGGAAGCTCAGCTGGAAAAGAATCTACCTGCAATGTGGGTGACCTGGGTTGGATCTCTGGGTTGGAAGATCTATAAATGAAGCATAATTTAAAAATTGTGACTCACTATATTGTATACCTGTAATATACAATACTGTACATCAACCATATGCCAATAAAAAATATCAGAAAAATACATACATACATACCACATGCTCTTCTCAGAGTTTGACTTGACATTCCTTCCACTGAGTGGTAAAGTTTATCTCTTCCCCCTGAGTGAGACTGTCGCTGCCTCCATGGACAGACGATGGGGAAAGTGATATGTGTGACTTAGGAGGCTAAGTCATGGCAAGCAATGTGGTATGTCTGCATCATGGTTCTCTTTTCCTCTATGCTCACCCTGGCTACCCAGCCACCATGTGGTAATGCAGTTTCCCTGTCATGGCTCAACTCCCAGAGAGATGGTTTGATCGCCTAACCTTTGAGCTGCCCCAGAGACAAACCAACCCGCCTGAGTCCTACCCAAATTGCTGATTTTTAAGCAAAATGAACATTGCCATTTTTTTAAGTCACTAAATGTGGGGTTCATTTGTTATACAGCATAGAACAAAGGGCATTTTAGTGAGCTAATGAGATACATACAAATATGTTATCCAACACACAGTTAGAAATTTTAAGTTCGGAACTCACAGGGAGAGGGCAGACCTAAAGCTCTGTAGGTGATAGTTTAATCCATAAAAGTAGGTGGGATGACCCAGAAAGAACAAGCCCCAAACTTCTGAAGCTTGGGGAATGCCTATGTGTACAGAGTAGTTGAAGAAAAGAGCTCCTTTCAGCTCTTAACCCAAATCCTCTGACCCCCCTGTGGTGAAATCTAATCCTCCTCTTAAATGACCTCAGCATCCTACACGTCTGCCTTGCAATTCATATCACAATAACTATTGGATAATTAATCCTATAATTGTATTACTTAATTTCCAACTCAACCAAGAGAATATATAAGGTCCATGAGAGCAGGGGCTGTGTCTGTCTTGCCCACTCTTGTATCCCAAGTACTTAACATGGTGGGGTGGGAGTGTGCTCATAAAAAAAATGAATGAATATTATAAATGCCAGCATTTAAAATATTAAATGGCATTAAGTAGGATGAAAACTGAAGTTTTTTTCCATTGAATTTTCAACTAGCAGGTCTTCCATAATGTTGACTAAAAAGATTCCATTTAGAAATGAGTAAAGAAGCCAGGTCATGCCAAGATTTCACTGCCTTTCATCCGCATTTCACTTAGAGGAAACTGAAATTCACAAGATTTGCTCCAAGCTCCAAGTAGCTTGTGTATGGATTGTCCAGCTCCCAAAGTTCCAAGTCTCCAGAAAAGATGTGGCAAGTATTATAATCGACTATTGTAGTGAATTTTAGGTGTCTTTTTCTCCAACATAAAGATGTTGTACCCAGCCCTGCTTGCCTTGTGGCTTGGAGAATCAATGATTTTATCAGAAATATTATATCAAACAGCTGTCATTTTTTATCAGTAAGCAAAGTATTAGAACTTTGGTGCCCGGAAAGCAGTATAAGACTCTGGAGTCTATTTTAAGCAATTCATTTCAATATGCCGAAGAGTCATCAGGAAGGTTCATTTCATTCCAAATGCTAAGCCTGAAACTTAATGTGTGGCCACAGCTACACTTGTAAAAACTGCAGCTGAATATCCGTTGTCCTCCTGGTGGTACATGTCCAAAGACATCACCCCCTTTAAGGTGTTCGCCTCCAAGCCTTTCCAGTTCTTAAGATGAATCCCCTGTATACGTCCAATTAAATCACTTTGTGAGGATGGGATGTTCTGAGAGAATAGCATTGAAACAAGTATACTATCAAGGGTGAAACAGACCACCAGCCCAGGTTGGATGCATGGGACGGGTGCTTGGGGCTGGTGCACTGGGAAGACCCAGAGGGATGGGATGGAGAGGGAGGCGGGAGGGGGGATCGGGATGGGGAGCACATGTAAATCCATGGCTGATTCATGTCAATGTATGGCAAAAACCACTACAATATTGCAAAGTAATTAGCCTTCAACTAATAAAAATAAAGGAACAAAAATAATAAAAATAAATAAATAAATCACTTTGCTATACACCTGAAACTAACATGACATTGTAAATTAACTATGCATGTGTGCGTTCTTAGTCATGTCTGACTCTTTGTGACCCCATGGACCGTAGCCCACCAGGCTCCTCTGGTCATGGGATTCTCCATGCAAGAACACTAGAGTGGGTTGCCATTTCCTTCTCCAGGGTATCTTCCCTATCGAGGGACTGAACCTGGATCTCCTGCTTTGGTAGGTGGGTTTTTTACCACTGAGCCACCAGGGAAGCTCCAATATAAAATTGAAAAGAAAATTTTTCAAAGATGAATCCCAGAGACTGGGCCAGTGCCTGCAGCAGGCAAAGCCTTCTTAGATTTTTAAAATACATCAGGGGGCTCTGTCCAGAATGGTTTGGGCAGAGTCATGTCCCATAAACTCGGGTGGGTTGTGATTTGTGCCATGGACCTCGTGAGATGGAACTCCTTTAATTAATGGACTCCAGTCAGACTGAAAGAGACAAGAGAGCAGAATGTGCTGGCACTTCTCAGGACAGCATTGCTCGAAAAATCTTTGGCCATGTTGAATATCTCTAGTTCAAGATAGTGCTGGCTTCTTTACCATCAGAAACTTATACCTGAGCTACTAGAGCCTCCTCAGCCCCCCTGAATTACACACACCTGAAAATCAGGCCAAATCCCCAAAGCAGTGACCCCATTTCTCCAGCCTTAGGATGGTACATCTTTTGACTTTCTCATCATTATGTAACTTAACCACATGTCCCTGGCATCCTCAGCACTCACTGGAAAGGCTAATTGGTTTGTTTCCTTGTATTTCTTCTGCTCAAAAGGAAGGCATCATGTCCAATGTCCCAATGTCCCAATGTCCCAACCACAGAAAGAGGCATTCTAACCTCATTATTTGTCATGGGACAAGCGACCAAATGTCACCTCCGCCAGTATTAGTGGAAATGAATTGACTAAAGAAACCAAAAACCCTTGGGACATATGGCATTACACTAGACTCTGTGGACAATGGGGTGATAATGATCAGAACCCACGTCTGAGGATAGTTTTTCAGAGAACTGAAAATATTTTACAATTAAAAGCCATGTCAGTGCTAAATTTATTAGTGGATAATTGGACGCAGCCCGAGCAAAACTCGGGCTGGACACTACCACCCCTACCCAGTGGGACACTATTCTTCCCATCTCTTCCAAATAAGCTTCTCACAGCATCCTCTGTCAACAGGAAAATACAGCAGCTTTGAATATGAACTCTGGTGAACCGGATCGAGGTTATCTCAAAAACATTGCAACTAAAAATATGTCTATCTTTCTACAACATAGAGAGATAATCCACATCCTAAGAGTTATTTTTTTAGAATAACAATGGTTTCAGCAGGAGTGCTATATCATACAGTGGCATTCAAGCATCCTTTTCAAATATATTCGAATCTCAGTGCCAAGGGCATTGAATTCATCTCTGTGCTTGATCTTGAAAAAATACTGTGGGAAACACAAATAAGTGGTTAAGAAGGTCCATAAGAATGCAAAACATGTCATTCCATTATGGTATGATAGGAGAATGATAGAATATCAACATGCTAATGAAGCAAAAGAGAAGGTTCCATCATCCCTGGTTTAGAACACATTTAACAAATGAAATCTGGATAAAGACAGGACTGCTGGTAGCAGCTCTAGGGAATGAAAGAAACCACCTATGTAACATATTTTGTTTTCATGTATCTAACCAGCTAAATTTGGTAATTTGTGCTTGAAAACTAGCTGAGAAATGAACCTGGAGACTTCCAGTTTAAAATTATAACTGGATAACAGTTCTGAACACAACACCATTAACTCTCCCACTAAAACACCTATGAAGACCAGAAGAACATCACAGCAATAAGAAAACAGTCATTTCCAAACTCTTATCAGAATCTTGGAGGAAGTTCTTTAATTAAGAAGCAGATCAAACCAGACTGGAAATTCATTTTGTGACTCACCATTTTTGTGCCTGATTGGAAATATTCCTCCATTGTCCACTGAGATTTAGGAATTAAACATCTGTGCCAATCACAAAATTAAACATCTGCCTTTCTGCCATGGGTCATGGGAAAAGCTGACGTTGTCAGTGTACTCTTTCATGCCATCCACCTCAACCAAGACCTTTCTTTATATCTCTACTGAAAGACAGAATAGTCATGTTAATAATGACAGCAGGAGGCCATTTTAAAAATTCACTATGCACTGTGCTAAGGGCTCAATAAGCATTATCTCATTTAAACCTCACAATGCCCCATAATAATAACAACAACAATATTACTGATTTCATTTTAGGGCAGGGAAGCTCACAGATGTGAAAGAACTCACCAAAGTTCACAAAGCAGACCAGAAGCTGAACTGGGATATGAACTCAGATTAGGAGACTCTCAAGGAGGTAATTATTGGATTGTATTACGGCCCTTATAAGATATTTTTCAAGAAATACAGACAAGCAGAGAGTTACATTTAGGATCATAGGAACTATTTTCCCTCCAGATGATATGGTATAAAAGACAAGGGGGAGAAAAGACATGGAGAGTTCTAGCACTGGTCCATGCCAGGAACTTTCACTTCTGTGCATTCCTCTTTTCAGAACAGTAGAGCTAGGAAGCCTGGAAAGAAACTCCCTTCTCAGTCCTGAAGAGTCACCTGAAAATGAAACGTAACTCAGCCTCCAAGAAAAAGACGTGCCCAGCACCAGAGAGCAAAGCCAAGAGTAAGCGAGACACCCTTTCTATCTGAGGACAAACCAAGAAGAGAAACACTAAAAAATGAAGAACAAGACAGAAGTTGAATAAAAATAGGAAAAAATCATTATAAAAATTCAGAGGGTGAGCAGACTCCTGAAAAAAACTGTTATGAAAAATGGAATTGGTGAAGATAGTCTAGACTTATCATTTAAATAGAGAACAAACTGGCCTCTATATGATAGGTCAAAAAAAAGAGAAACTCAGAAAGAGATGAATAATTGAGGTGAGAAAATTCCGCCAAATGAGATTAAAAGTGATACAGGTCAGATAGATAAGACTTCAGGAAAAATTTGCTGGTGGGCCCAGGACTCTGTGCTTACACTGCTGGAGGCATGGGTTTGATCCCTGGTCAGGGAACTAAGATGCTGTGTGGCCCAGCCAAAACAAACCAACTACACAGGAGGCAGTAAAGAGTGTAATCAGTATTGCAGAAAATCAATCAGCTGTATAGAGAGCAAATTTTAGTAGTTCTAGAATCCAGACAAAAATTTAAACGATGGGAGAAATTTTTTAAATATATATAATAAAGATCAAGCATTGAAAGAAGAAACACAACGTCCAAATGGAAATAAAAACAATATCCAAAGCCATAGTTAAGGAAATCTTCCTCCAGAGAAAAAAGGAAGTATGAATATGATGATCAACAGCTCATCATGTTCCAAGAAATCACTGAGATGGACAATGGGGAGTGGTAGGGAACCAGGATATATTTTTAATGCTAAAAAAACAACAAAGCAATGACATTTTGAAGACAAAGTTGTCAACCAAGACTATTATACCCTGCCAAGTCATTTTTCTGAATAATGGAACAGAAACATAGTCTTGGAGAAGCAAGGAGTCTGGTGATATACCATCCAGTTGCCCTTCTCTTAAAATTAGAATGAAAATTAGGGACATAACACAGAGGGAACCATATTACAAAAGCACTGATGAAGAAACCAGAAAGAGAGAAACAAACGTCATATATTAATGCATATACATGGAACCAAGAAAAATGATACTGACAAACCTACTTGCAGGGCAGGAATAGAGATTCAGACAGAGAACAGACTGATGGACACAGCAGGAGCAGGCGGGGGAGGGACGACTGGGGGAGCAGCACTGATATATCTACGTTACCACGTGTCAGACAGACAGCTAATGGGAAGTGGCTGCAGGGCGCAGCAAGCTCAGCGTGGCGCTCTGTGACACCCTAGAGGGGTGGGATGGGTGGGAGACGGGAAGAAGGCTCAAGAGGGAGGGGCCATGTGCAAGCCTGTGGCTGATTCATGCGGATGTGTGGCAGGAACCAACACAACACTGTAAGGCAATGCTCCTCCAATTAAAGATCAACAAAAAATTAAAAAAAAAATAAAACCACTGATGGCCTGCTTGGTGTGATATCACCCCAGGGAACCACACCTGCTCCAACTATGGAAACTGCAGGAGCTGTTGGAGGTTGTGGGAGACAGATTTTTTTGGTGTTTTTTTTTTTTTCACTCTCGATAAAGCTTAAAAAAATTTTTTTTGTAATGAGTTATTACTCTTAACTATTCAGATTTAAGAAATAATTCTGAAAAAGAAAATTCTGAAATTCAAATAAATATAAATACCATTATGCAAAATAATAATACCCACCAAATTCCATTTAGAAAGATTGGGGGAAAGAAATTTTGAAATCATCTCTCATGGATAGAATACTTTTCCTTTTTTTATTTACCGCACTTCCTTTAAGGATCTCATATTATTTAATAAAAAAAAATAAACTATTTAAAAGAGAAAGTAGCACATTCAGATTCCATCACAACTTCATCTCCAAGGATTGATATCTTTGGCTTCACTGTGCTGGCATCAGAGCTTTCCAAGTATCTATTTTGAAGAAGTAGGACACTGCTTCTGGCTGGTTGTGTTCTCTGCACACTGACTGGTGCGTGAAGCGGGTTGACAAGATGACCTCAATGGCCCCTATTCAAAACTGCAGCGGCTCTTTTGATTCAGGAAGCTTGACCAAAGTCACTGGCCAACCCATGGTCCAGCTCGAGGGCAGGCAAGTCTTGTTCACTGCAGTGAATTTCAGAAGCTTGCTTTGCCTGATTTTTTTTTTAAATAACTCTTTTTCCTAATTACAAATGTAGTCATGCTTATGACCAAAAAAAATTTTTTTTTGCTAAACTCTAAGATAGGAGAAAATAGAAAATCTCCCATATTCTCCAGATTCAGAGTCATGACGGCTGGGAGGCAGACACCAGTCCCCAGGGGCAGTCACGATTTCCACCACCCCACTTTGGAAAGGTGACAGGGACATACACAAGCTAATCCTGGAGGATTTGGGGGCTCATCGTCCCCACACTCCAATCTCGAATAAAATCCGAAACACCCATTGTAGCTCTTTATAAGTTCTCAAGGATTCTACAAATGATACTTGTAATTATTCTCAGGAGCAAATGGGTTGTTGTTATTGTTGTTAAGTCACTAAGTTGTGTCTGACTTTTTACGACCCCATGGACTGCAGCCCACCAGACTCCTCTGTACATGGGGATTCTCCAGGCAAGAATACTGGGTTGGGTTGCCATTCCTTTCTCCAGGGATCTTCCTGATCCGGAGATCGAAACCACAATCTCCTGCACTGCAGGTGATTCTTTACTGTCTGAGCCCGCTGCGGCTAGGAGAGGTCATTGAATAAGGTTCCTGAATCCACCTGTCACTCCAGACCCAGAGATCCCATTTATGGATCTTCCTAAAGTTGTGTGACACACGGACCCCTGCCCCAAAAGTCAACTCTCAGCAGAGTATCCATCTCCAGGCTCTTCCTTATTCTTCTAACTAACTTCCAACCAAAAGGTTTATGGTCTCTTGTCAGCTATAATTTCCCAACCCTAATCAAGGGCACTTCACATTCAGCCTAAATACTTTGACTTTCGGGGAAATTTTCCCAACATTTCTACTCTATTGGAAAACTTGGGGGGAAAAAATTTCTACAGAATGGGCTCATACAGAATCACTAGTTTCAGAAGCCAATTACCACCCAAAAGCAAACTAGATGACTCTCTAAGCTTCAGTTGCCCCTTCCTGAAGTTGCTCAGTCGTGTCCGACTCTTTGTGACCTCATGGACTGTAGCCCGCCAGGCTCCTCCGTCCATGGGATTTTTCCAGGCAAGAATACTGGAGTGGGTTGCCCTTTCCTTCTCCAGGGGATCTTCCCGACCCAGGGATTGAACCCGGGTCTCCTGCACTGCAGGCAGACTCTTTACCATCTGAGCCACCAGGGGCTCCTGTGCCCCTTTGTTGAGATGAGCAAAATAATAGAGAATGGCTTAGATAAAATAATGCACTAGTAAGGGTCTAGAACCACCTTTGGAACATGAGAAGCCCTGAAAAAACAATGGTTGAACTTGAGTCTTTACAACCCCTATTTCCAGAGTTCATTGACATTCTCATCCCAGGGAACAATAGCCAGAGAATCACACAAAACAAAGCTAGTGCAGGAGTCGCCCCGGGCAAAGGAGACTTTGAATTAGTGGAGAAAGGAGCCTTCTCTGAGGCTGATCCTGCAGCCAAGCGGTGAAGACACAGCATGGGGAGGGAAGAAGGGTGGTGACTAGTCATGAGAAACTGGTTATCCACCACCCAGCAGCAGCTCTTGAATCGTGAATCATCAATCAACAGTTCTCAGAAGGCCAGGACTCTGAGGAAGCACTTTCTGGAAGCTGGGAGTTCCTCTTTGAACCCTGCATCCTGGGTGCCTGGCTCGCCTGCCCTAGTCCTGGCCCGTTCCAGCAGGCAGCTTCGGAGAACAACAATGCTGGGAAAACCTAGAGGTTTCCCTCCACGTCCCTCGGGCCCCGGACACAAGCCCTACCCGTCAGCACCTGTGTGCTATGAACCAGTTCTCACCAGGTTAGGAGTCTGGTGGCAACGGGAGAAGCACTGATGCTGCTGCTACATCCCAACTGCCAAATTGATGCTCTTTTATACCAATTAATATTGTACTACCACTCTGCAGTGGGGGAATCTGTCCTGCATTTCAGATTTCCCAAGAATGCCAAAAAGGGGGAAATACGCTAACCCAGCAATAATCCACAGATCTAATTGCCTGGGAAATTCACAAAAGGATGCACCTGGCTTGGGCGTTACCCTTGAATGTAGGTAATCACCCAGATCACAACAGTCTTTAAAACTAATGAATAGGGGCCATCAGCAGGAGAAGAAAGCCCGACTAGAGAAACATGGCTCCGAGTAAAGAATGGCTTTATTAAGATCCAGTAACTCACAAGTTCTTCTATGGGGATATGAAATTGAAATTTATTTTCCATTCCATTTTCTGTTTTAATGGGGTTTTTAAAAATATCTTTGGCTACTGGGACTATCTTTAAATGGCCAAACTGTGATGAATTTGCACATCAGATATGCTCAAATTGAAAGCAATCTTAGATACTGTCCCATCTAACACTTTTATTTGGGGGGATGTAAGTGCAGCCCAGGAAAAGTGCATTATTTTTCTAGCTGGAGATCTCAGAGGTGAGCCAAGACCTAAGAACCCAGGAATCTTCCACTATCTGCTTATGACTCCTACCTTGTTCACTTAAGAATTTTCGATTTGGCATGTTTCTTCCTTACCTAGATTCCCATTTCCATTCATTATAAATGGAAGTCCTATATCACATGCCATAAATGAAAGCCAAACAAAATCAGAATTAAGGTAAAACAATGGTGAATTCCGTTTAAACAGTGATGTTAGCAAATGAAATACCACTGATAGCACAAAAAGCACTAAAAAGGAGTTGAAAAGGCAATGGTTTTCTCATTATGTGACTTGATCCATTTAAGATTTATTGGCGTAGCAACTGCCATGTGGTTTCTTTCTGGAAAGCTTTTAGCTGTCCTCTTATACCAGCCATAAGACTCACCTCCTCCAGGCAGCCTACCAGAATCTCTGAAGTGGCAGCCTCATCAGAAAATTAAGTATGACTTTCTCAGTAGCTACACACTCTGCCCTATCACCTTATTTTGAAAACTGAAAACCATTCTCAAAGTCTCGGTGAGAACTGCTGAGAAAGAGTTCAAGCAGTCAGAAAGGGACTAGAGGGAAAACAACTTCAGTAATAGTTTACAAAACAACAACAGTTTCTAATTATAATCACTGAAATTCAGGCTTTTATAAAAGGAAGCAAATACTTAGGACAAATAACTACTCCTCTGAAACATATAGTATATCTCATCTAATCTGGCAGCAATGTTAGAAAGTAGGTATTAATTGGCTCCATTTCACACACAAGTCAAAGGAAGCCGGGAGATGTCAAGTAACTATTGTACATGTCTCAAGTCACACAGCTAATAACAGCAGGATTCAAATCCAAGTCTTTTGTGTCAACCGTGGCTGCACACGGTAATCATCTGGGACCTTTTATAAGGATCAGTGTCAGAGCCTCACTCGCATTCATTCTGATTGAATTAGTGAGATGCGGAACCTTGTTCTAATGTGTAGCCAGCGCTGGAAAAGTCTTGCTTTATGCCATACCCTTGTGTGGTCGCTCATTGCCTGGTCACGTTTCCAGTTACTTGTCCCATTCAGTTTCCTAGAGTTCCTTTCTTATCACATTTCCTAGCGAAATTTCAACAAACGAGAAAAAGACCAGATCTGGAAGAAGCAGGTCCCCACTGCCTCGGGGTGGGGCGCCCCGAGGTGGAGGGCAGGGAGTCCTGGGCCCCAGCTCCGCTTCTGCTCTGCTTTAGCTGGGACCTTGGGCAAAGCACTCAACCTGGGTTTCCTCATCTGCAACATAAAGGGGTAGGATTGGGTGATCTGTCTAGCTCCCTCCCAGCTCTGAGATTCCGTGATGGCGTTCCAAGTGCTCAGAGCCACTGCAAAGCCCCGTGGACTTATGGCGCGTGAGCCTCTCTGCCCGTTTCCTGTTTTCCTCCCCAGAACCATTTGTATTTAATGAGCTTGAGCCCATATGCCCCACCTGTTTTCCTAGTCTTCTTGGCCTGCGTCTAGGTCCCTAGAATATTTTCTACCATGGGAACATGTTTCACGACTAATTTGCTTCTACTTTTGAACCCAACTCCACTTCGCCACAGGCTATGGGGACTCTTTTAATACACCCAAGTGTCCATCCATGGATCTTAATTGAGCACAATCATTTTCTAAAACTCCTCCAAGGTAGGGGCCAGGGGCCAGTGGGTAGGAGTGGGGAGAAGCAAGCACAGGAAAGAGGTAAGTCATGGAATTTATTACAGGATGAAAGTCATCATCAGACTCACCCCCAAAATCAGAGAAGTGAAACTCAAATGTGCAAATGTGTGTGCAAACACACACCCATACACAGCTATATATACTTTCAAATTTTAAAATATTTTAGGTATCTCAGGAGAGAACCCTATGAAGTGTTTAGCATAAAAGAATGTTTTGCAGAGGAGGGTTCGTTTCACTTCGTGGAATTATTTTGCTTCTTTCTGTTTGTGCATTTGTTTGTTTCTTAGACATGCAAGCCTCAGGATATACCACCATGAAGCAATTTAGAGAAACTCTCAACACAGATTAGTACTTGGGCCCCATCCTAGGTTGTACCCTAAATCTGTGTGTGGCTCCCCAGAGCTCCAAAGCCAAAGTCAACGCCAAGGGCTGCTGTGAGCCGGGGGGCCACGCCCTTCCAACGACTCCCATCACAAGGGGTTCACCTTGTTCATCCTGGACTCCTCCACCACCGGCCCCCAACTTCCCTTAATTGCAACAGGGCTTGGAAAATTTGTAACATTCAATCTGAGGTTGATTATTCCACAATGACACTCAGAATTTTTTAGGGCATGACGGTCTTGATGAAGCGTTTGAACATCTCCATGTCCCACAGGAAGAAAGAACAATTTCCAGGCTGTGCTGGGACAGAGGATGGGGAGCGTCTGACCATTTTTCTGAAGGAAACAATTCTGTTGATTGGAACAGGATTTTGCAAATGACTACTTCGTTTTTCAGAGGTTGCAGCTTTTAAAAATCTCCTAACATCAGTTTTACATTTATCCTTGTTGTGGCTGCTTTTTTTAAGTGGAACTAATAATCAAGCCTTTTTAGGGCAAGTGTATTGTTTTGGATGCAAGTGTTCTTCATCC
Source organism: Cervus canadensis (assembly GCF_019320065.1). Classification (NCBI taxonomy): domain Eukaryota; kingdom Metazoa; phylum Chordata; class Mammalia; order Artiodactyla; family Cervidae; genus Cervus; species Cervus canadensis. Next base: position 11,201,672 of record NC_057408.1, read on the forward strand.
AACTCCACACAGCTACCTTCTCACTGTTAGGTGGGAAGAAAAGTTTTCTATTCCTTTCATTATTCCTCCTTTGTCCTAAAGCCAGTGGTGTGTTTTTGATTTTCATAGAGAAAGGAGAGTGTGTTTATGGTTTTGTCTTTATTTTTAGACCCTTCAATTCTTCCTCTCAGTGTATATTGTTATAGCTATCTCAAGTTCTAATTTATTTGTTGTTAAAATGCTCATTATGCATTTGCCTTGTTTTTTTTTAAATTAAATAAGTACAAAGTTAACGAAGAGTGTTTCTGAATATCCTTTGGAAAGAAAATGGGTCCGAATGTAAAATCAAGATGGACAGACAGTGGGACAGATACCCTCCTGGGATTTCAGGCACAGAAAGCCACTTTTGGGTGAGGTCACTGGCCGTTTAGCGACAAGGCAGCATCTAACTTATTCCAGGGTTGCTTTTTTTTTTTTAATAAAGCATAAGGACCACGGGGAGGGTAGAGCCCGACAATTATATTCTACCTTCACATGGACAGCAGCAAACTGTCATTGGTGAAAATATGAGAAGTCTCCAGTCTTTGCCAACAGTGTGATGACAACGGCCCTTGGAAATCCTGGGGACACACGTTACCAGCTGTTAACATTACAGAGAGTCCACTGTTACATCAAGATGCTGAAGCTGATGGAGCTTGAAGACCACTCAGCTCTAATTCCCATATTATAGTAGAGGAAACTGAGCCCCAGAAATGGGAACTTAAGTCACAAGCAACTGGATGACAAGCCTGTGCGCCTCTCAAGACAGGGCTCTTCCCCATCAACATCTAACAGCAAAAGACCCTCTGCTTCTTAAGGAGAAGAGAAGTAAAGGAGGCCCTGCTTCTTAATCCTTTAACACATACCAGCTAAGTCCCTGTCCACATCATCTCATTTAATTCTCCTAACAGCGCTTTGAGGTTAGCATTATTGCAGATAATTCAACTGTGAAGCAGTTGAGTACTAATTCATTTGCCTGAGGTCATACGGCTGGTATGCAGCAAATTCCAAGTTTCTTCTCGGGTCCCACATCCATGACCCAGGAGCCAACACACTCTTTAGTCTGTCTCGTAACCTCTTCTCTCAACTCTTGGATGCCAAACACCAGCTCATCTCACAGGCTGCACAGACACGGCCCATGACCTTCGTTTCTGACCTCAGCTCTCTGACCATGAGTTCAGGGAGCCAGCAAGTATCTCTAGATCTCAGGGAAGGTGAGTCTTTTCCTAATACCAAGAAGTAAGTAATGGCTGAGCCAACAGGTAGTGGCAATCCCATTTCCCTGCCCCTGTGATTATGGAGGACAGTTGTGTGATAGCAGTCTGGAAAGTGAGAAGTAATGGGGAGAATTCCTTTCCTTACACCGTCCTCTGCCAAGCTTCCTTTGAGCTTCCCTGGTGGTCAGCTGGTGAAGAATCCGCCTGCAGTGCAGGAGACCCCAGTTCAATTCCTGAGTCAGGGAGATCTGCTGGAGAAGGGATAGGCTTCCCATTCGAGCATTCTTGGGCTTCCCTGGTGGCTCAGCTGGTAAAGAATCTGCCTGCAATGTGGGAGACCTGGATTCAATCCCTGGGTTGGGAAGATCACTAGAGAAGGGAACAGCTTCACACTCCAATATTCTGGCCTGGAGAGTTCCATGGACTTTTTAGTCCATGGGGTCACGAAGAGTTGGACACAACTGAGTGACTTTCACTTCACTTCACAGTCTAAAAAGGCAGGGCTTCAGAGGAAAAGACCTTTCTTCAGCCTCTGACCTTCACTTTCTTCTTAAGGTGCTGACATCAGCACATGATGCCTGGAGCTGAAGCAGCCATATTGTGAACATGAGGTGACAGCCATGAAGGGAAAAAAAAACCACTATTCTGAAAATGGAAGAGAAGGACTATTAGAAAAATCCTGGCTCCTGGATGTTTGAAAGATATTACTGATCCATTGCACCAACTGAAATGTGTCTACCTTTATATTTTTTACTGGTTTAGAAAATTCTGTCAATCATGTAGGCCACCATTAGTTAGATTTTCAGTCCCTGGGAGCTGAAAACATTGCAAACTGACATGAGTTCAGATGTGTGTGGTCTGAGGATAACTCTCTCATCTCATGCCCAGCCTCATCTTCTTTATGAGAAGTGTACAGCTAGAATCATATCAAGATTTTACAATGCATCTAAGTTTGTTATCACTTAATGAAAAATCTTTACCATTTGTCCTAATACTATCATTTGAAGTACAGACTTTTGATGAAGCCACAAGGAAAATAAATCTTGACTCATGAAGGAAAAAATTTAGATAGACACAAACTCTACATATGTATAACCATATTTTAAAAATTACTTATATGCACCATGGGTTAGTAAGTCACAAGATTATTCAGTAGACAATAGTAAGTTGATAGAATTTCAAACAGAATCCAAGTCTTAGCTTTTCAAGTTCAGACCAAGTCATATACTCCACATGCACCTCAGTCTACAGATCTTGCCCACAGAAAGATTTACAACAGAAGGGGAGGTGAGTAGCGCCTGAGAATCCACAGGAGGCATATTCTTGCAGTGTTTTCCTCTCAAACCTGCAGTTCTTTCATTTCCCTAGAAGCATACTCTGGAATTAATTTTTAATACGTTCACAGTGTTAGTCACTCAGTTGTGTCCGAGTCTTTGCAACCCCAGGAACCACAGCCTGCCAAGCTCCTTGGTCCATGGAATTCTCCAGGCAAGAATACGGGAATGGGTAGTCATTCCCTTCTCCAGGGGACCTTCCCAACCCAAGGATTAAACTTGGGTCTCCTACCCTACAGGCAGATTCTTTACTGTCTGAGCCACCACATTCATAGTAGGCATTATATTAACATTTGCTGTTTGATCCTCTTATTTTGAAACTATACTACAGTCCTTTATCACATAGAAACCTTTTCTGAGATGCTCTGGCTCTGTGCCTGTCATCCCTGCATTGTCATTTGTTCAATCAACAAACATTGACGCATGCCAAGCATCATGTGGAGAACTTAGGACTCGTGTCTGACAGTGTTGGGCCATGAAGTTTGTTCTTTTTCAACAACAACACAAATAGAAGTGATCTCAGTGTGAAGACATTATGGTCTTATTCTTACCCAAGAATTCTATCCCCAGTCCTGGGAAGGGAAAGCAGAACTGTTTTCTCAGCCCCCATGTTGAGAGAAGAATCACCGAGTGCAAAGCATCCAGTGCAAATGCTAAAAGATAGTAGCATCACATTCCTTGAGCTGGCTACTCTTCTGCAGGCTTAAATGAAAAATAGGGAAGGAGAGAATCACCTTCCTTGTTATCTGGACCTTGTGTAATCAGCAGCTCCATTGGGAGAAAACTAGATAGCTAGATTAGACAATTTTTTAAGCCCAGTAGAGATTCACTGCAAAGACTGAGCTTCTTAAAGGCCCAAAGGGTTTTTCTTACTCATTTTTGCATCCTCAGCACCTAGGATGGTACCCAACACACAGCAGGTACCCAATAAATGTGTATTTAAAAAAAAACAAAACCTGAAACCGGTATGTTTTATAAGGCTTTTATTACTATCATCATCATCGTTATATCTACCAGGGAAGCCCTTCATTATATCCAGGTAGGTTGAACTTTGTACCTTCCATTTGGGATACTGTAAACAAACATGCATTCTCTAATAAAATATGGTATTCTGTTCTAGCTTTTAAGGTCCAAGCCACAAAAGCATCACAAAATGTTTAAATGAAATCTTATTTTAAAGTTGCATTTTAAAAACCCTGGAAGGAAAATCTAAGCTGGGATCTCAACCTTGTTGCAGAAGGGATTATTAGGTTCCTTTATAATATCCTTTCTGAAGTAAGAACGCGGACTGCAAGATGAACCCGCGTCGTTAGGTCCTCTTACAACACCCACGGGGAATGATTCCTGAGACAGAAACACCTGGCTTTCTGATCAAGCATTGTATTTGTCAGAATGGATGATTGGGGTAGCACTGACAGAAATTTTCTCACATGTAACATTTGTTCATTTCACACTTCAGGCTCCCTCTCGATCGCAGAATTCGTTTCATTGGCATTTGTCATATCTCGGCCATCTTCATTCCCCACTTTGTAGATGGTGGCTTTTTTAGGCGACTTTTTCTGAGCTGAGGATTTTTTTTCCTAGGATGCCAATCCAATCTGGTATTTCAAAATGCCAACACCATTGGCCCTGCTGGAAACCGATTAAACAATTTCTATGCCTAACAGCTCTTTTCAAGTTGCTGAGTTTTTGATTTTCATTTCTTAAGGCTAAATTTTCACACACACAAAAATTGCCCACTCTTTGCATGCAAATGAAGCAGTTTAGAAATGGAAATTCAAGCACAGTGAGCCCTGCATTAATTTACAAATCCATGGCATATTTAAAATATTTTTTCAAATTGCTTCACACGTTTTGGGTGTGTGACACATCGCCATTTAACTTAGTCAAAGTTATTTTGCTGATAAACTTTAGATAACTCTAAAGAAGGCATCTTTGTGAGAACTTTATTATCTATTCTGTTTGATTTTTTTTTTTTCATTAAAATTAAACAGGATCAAATTGGGTGAATTCTTTGTAAAGGCAGGACTTTCTCACCCAGGTGGGTCTTTCAAAATTTGAGTGACTGGAAGGGTGACATGAATGAATGTCCTTGTGAGTAGAAGTTCCTAAAAGTACAAGTGTGTATGTTATCAACACTTTACATTTCAGCCACTTGATTTCTGGTTCCTGTAAGGAGAGAACCCAAATCTATCTTCACACCTCTGTTAAGATAAAAATAGGTAATCACTACTAGTCTTCAGCAAACTATATCCTAGCTTTCTGCTGTGTATTTGCAAAAAATTGTACATTTGCCTCAAATAGGGCTATTGAAGAAAAAGACTTTTTTTATCCTTTCATTTTCTTGCAATACTCAATGCCAGGACATTTTAGAACTGACATTTTTGAGATTTTTGAATTTAAAGGAAGTCTTCTATTTATCTATCAGCTTAGTCCTGGCCAATTCAGATTCCCACTGGATTTGAAAACTATATGGTGCCCTACCAGATAAGAATTTATAATTATAAACTCATAGAAAAATAGACAGTGATGTTGGTGCAGAGACAAATAGTCTATGGAACAGAATAAAGATGCATAAAATGACCCACATATACAAGGAAGGGGTGACATCACAAATAAGTGGAAAAGGAGGGATTTTTCAGTAAATGGTGCTGCACCAATGGGTTAGTAATATGGAATAACGAAAAACAAGAGAGAAAAATAGATTGACTCCTCACACCATTCACTAAAATCAATTTCAGATAGATTGATGACTTAGGAAGAACATATTCACACTTTTTAGGGAAAAGAAAAACATTTTTGTGACCTCACGATGGGAAGGACTATGAAGCAAATCATAAAAAGAACAAACTATAAAGAATAAATTGTGATTAGTCCAACCACATTAACCCCCATTCTTCAGAAGACATCATAAAAGAGTAAAGAGACAAGATACAGATGGAAAGAAGAGATCTTCAATACGTACAGTTAACAAAGTCTTAATATCCAGGAAATAGCTTCTATGTCAACAAGAAAAGACAAACCATCCAAGAAGGCACAAAAAATTCATAGTCAAAACAGACAAAGAGACATTTCATAGATGAGGCAAGATGAATGCCCATTATGTATGGGAAAATGTTCCTTAATAATCAGGGAAATGAATAATAAAACCACAATGAGATACCATTCACTCCCATCTGGTGGGCAAAAATTTTTGAGTCTAAGAGTATCAAGTAATAGTAAGATGTGGAATAAAGATGGATTAGTGAACACCCCATACATTGCTAACAGAAACCACTCCCCACTTTATCTTTCCCTTGGAATACAGTACGCCATCACACAGCAACACAGCACGTGGGCACACCCCACAACCCAGCCACTTCACTCACAGATGCACAGGCAAGAGAAACTCGTGCACATGTTCACCAGACAACACAGACGAGAATATTCAAAGCAGCACTGCTCTTCAAAGCAAAACAACCCAAACATCCATAAAGAGGAGAATGCATGAATGAATTATGACCTAGTCACAAGATAGAATGCAATGTATCTCCACATGAACATGGTTGAATCCAAAGTGTACATTGTTGAGCAACAAAAAGCAAGTTTCAGAAAAATAGATACAATATGATTTTATTTACCTAAATTTCCAAAGCAGGCAAAATGAAATAATGTATTTTTTAGGAATATCTATACATAAAGAAAACCGTCCTGAATTTTGACCCCCACAAGAGAGGGTAATATAACTTGGGGATGTCACATACAAGGCTTCAAAAATATCAGTACTATTTTTCTTCTTACTGGGTTCATTTTGTCATTCTTTTTTTAACTCTTGTATGATAGCCATCTATGTGACTTTTTTTAATTGAAGTATAGTCTATGTACAATATTACATAAGTTAGAGGTGTGCAATATAGTAATTCACAATTTTTAAAGGTTATACTCCATTTATAGCTATTATAAAATATTGGCTATATTCCTTGCATTGTACAATATATCCTTGTAGCTTATTTCATACTTAATAGTTTGTAACTCTTACGCCACTCCCCTTGTACTGCTCCTCCCAGCTCCCCCTCCCCACTGGTAAAACCACTGGTTTATTCTCTATATTTGTGAGTCTGTTTCTTTTTGCTATATTCAATAGTTTGTTGTATTTTTTTAGATTCCACCTATAAGTGAGATAAAAGAGTATCTGTCCTTGTCTGACACTTCATTTAGCATAATGCCCTCCAAGTCTATCCATGTGTGGCAAATAGCAAAATTCTGTTCTTTTTTATGACTGAGTGGTATTTCATTGTATATATATACCACACCTTCTTTATTTATCTGTTTATGGACACATAGGTTGATACCACGTCTTGGCAATTGTAAATAATGCTGCTATAGTGTTGGGGTGCATATATCTTTTAAATTTAGTGTTTTCTTTTTTTTTTTCAGATATATACCCAGGAGTAGAATTGCTGGGTGTTATGGTAGCTCTATTTTTAATTTTTTGAGAAACCTCCGTACTGTTTTCCACAGTAGCTGTACCAATTTACATTGCCACTGACAAGTGTACCAAGGTTCCCTTTTCTCCGCATCCTCGCTAACATTTGTTATTTGGTTCTTTTTGATGAGAGCCATTCTGACAGGTGTGAGATGGCTGCTCACTATGGTTTTGATTTGCACATCCTTGATGATTAGTAATGTTGATTGAGCATCTTTCAAGTACCTGGTGACCATCATGTAGTCATTATTCTTGAAACTGTACAGAGATGTTAAACACACTCTCTTGTCATTTTTATTGTATTTAATATAGCTTTTAAGTTTTTAAAAGAACTTTGATGTGTGAGGGCCAAATCAATGGTACAAACACACAGTATCACCCTTCCACCCCCGACCAGAGTTTGCCTTCAATCCTAAGTTACTTCTAAAACTGTTTTCCAAGAGCCACGTGGAGTCCTCCTCACTACACTGCTGGGAGGAAACAGAACTGGTGGATAACAGCGTTAGGAAAACCGGTAGACCCCAGGGACTGTGTGCCTCTCACGGTGGCTGATGGCCTGACCTTTTCCTTGCCACTGTGATCCGTTTACTTGTCTTTTTGTCACGTCCTATGCTGGGAAGACTGAAGGCAGAAGGACAAGAGGGTGACAGGGGATGGGATGGTTAGATGGCATCACCGATTACAGACAACCTGAGCAAATTCCGGAAGGTGGTGTAGGACAGGGAAGCCTGGCGTGCTGCAGTCCATGGGGTCATGAAGAGTCAGACAGGACTTGGTGAATGAACAGTAGCAACAGGCTGAAAAAACACAGAAACCTTTTGGGGGTTTCTTGACCTTATTCAGCAGCCCCATTTTAATAACTCCTCTGGTAGGGCACATTTGAAGAAAGACTCAGCAAAGAATCTTGTCCTGAACTCTGGGTTGAGCACTTTGTGGAAACAAAGATAGTTTTAGCTGAGAAAGGATCTTTCCTTTGTATGTATTCATTTAGTTTATGCTTGTTAGATCCCAAATTTCCTTATGAGGCCCCCCAAAATAATGATTATGTATTTCCTCACATCTTCCATGCAGTTTTTGTTGTTACTGTAACATTGCTGAAATCAAGCTGCATTTGCAAACTAGGACATGATGTAGTTTGACAGCATTAGTACTTTTTTCTTTCTTAGAACACAAAATAATGGATTGTCTTTAGATTGATGATTCCTTGGATTCTCCAGCATAGATCATGTTTCAGTGGGAATCCCCATCAATTAAGTGGGGTGGGGGGGATGGTCAAAGGTCCCAGAGAGATCAAATGTGACCACACTCCCTAGGTATTAGAAATGACTGCCTGAAAAAACCCACACTTGAGTGCTATTCTTGTGGGCGGGAAAGCTGAAGATAAACAAGGAAGGAAAAGATGGTTCCATTTGCACAAAAATACTGGTAAATGTTTGCTTCACTGTTTGTGTGTTCAACACACACACACACACACACAGAACTGCATTAAACCTCAATTATTAAGGATGCTCTGAAAGACCCTGACATCAGAAACTCCAAGCATAGCTCAAAAATGTTCAGCCAACCACTACCTCACACTGTACCTTCTCTTAGATGTTTGACTTGAGAATTGAATTGTTCAAAACAAATCTAATTTTTCAAAAGCCTATCTGTACTTATCCAGATAACACATAAATTATATCTTGCCAAGGGTTGTAAATAAAGTTTTTGATTCTGTCTAGAAGAAAATGTTCAGTCAAGACACTTCTATGCAGGCTTGAGGAACCGCACCTAAAAATGAAACTGAGCATCCGCTCCAGGGACCACATCTACAGACAGCAGTGACAGTGAGGCCAAGTGCATTGCACGCCAGCCACTCTGAAGCTCTGAGGGCCAGTGTTTCCCTGCTGAGTGTTCCCATTCTTAATTTAAAGGCAGACAATTAACAGCCACCGCTTTGCATTTCTCTTGCCTCCACCTGGGTTCTCTCAGCCTCGCTGTAAGTAGTTGATGGACAATAATCCAACCTGAACAAAAAAGAATTCAAAGTTCTTCAGCCCCTCGCATCATGTCCATTCAACACATGCCGTTCACTTCACAAACACGAGCACGAGACCTGCTACTGGGTGCTTGGTTGCCAGAATCAAGGCAGAATAAGGCAACTTTGACTGAGTTTGAACTCAGAAAATGAGGAGTAAGGGGATATCTTGCCATCCACAGTGTGAGAGGTGAGAAGACCCTCTTGATCAAATCTCTGGTCACGTGGCCCAGATGGTCTTGAATAAGTGCTCTGATGTCCATAAAGGAATCTATTTGAATAAACCAGCAGCTCTTCATGAATCTCCAGGACTTGTAAAATCCCCATGGAGCAAACAAATAAATAAATCTATGGAGCAGAGGGTGGGGAGACCCCCCCCCACTCCACTAGCTAACCCTACCCTGGCTTAACGGCTTTATTTCAGCAACTTGGAGGCTGACGTATCACGTTAGATGGCAGACTTACAAAATCACATGAGGATATATTTTTTATACAGGGTTTCTTAAAGAATTATTCATTTCTACAGATCTCTTGAGTGTTCAAGAGCTACTTGATAGGTTGCTCTTTGGAAACTAGTTGGTGTACTAGGGCTGGGCAGCAGTCTTTGGGACCTCAAGATGGGATGCTTTCTGTGTGCAGCAGGAATTAACTGCACTGGGGGCAGAAGCTGTGACAGCCGTCCATCTGCTTGTGGCAGCACCTCCTTAATCAGGGCTCACTAGAAGTGGGGTGTTCAGTCGCTCAGTTGTGTGTGACTCCTGCGACCCCATGGACTGCAGCACACCAGCTCTCCCTGTCCATCACCAACTCCGGGGGTTTATTCAAACTCATGTCCATTGAGTTGGTGATGCCATCCAACCATCTCCTCCTCTGTCGTCCCCTTCTCCTCCTGCCTTCCATCTTTCCCAGCATCAGGGTCTTTTCCAATGAATCAGCTTTTCACATCAGGTGGCCAAAGTGGTGGTGGAAGGTGGGGGCGGGCAGGGCCATGCTTATTTGGTTTGATGTGTTACAGGGAGAGCCAAGGCCCACACCATGAACACAGGGCACCTAACAAGTCCAGACTGTTCAGATTTCAGTGGGCTGAACCTGGGCAGAAAGGAAGAGCAGAAATTGGTCAGCACATGTCCGACTTATTTTGAGGACACGACGCTGATCTGACCTAGCACAGTCCACATTGATGTGGTCCATCTTGTTCACACTCAAGGTCTGGGTAGCTGGTAGCCCACATCCTGAGGGAAATCAGGATAGAGATTCTGCCAGTTCCCCTTACAGGAAAGGAAACAAACAGGGCAAGCACTGATGTAGCTAAAACACCAGGCTGGCAGCTGGAGTAACTCCTTGCCACCTGGCCATTATGATCCCCTCAGAGTTCCTGCCATCGTCATGCTTGCTTTTCACTCCATGGAAATAGATCCTAGGTAGCAGTTTGCCTCCACCGCCCTGCTCTGTGACAATCTCCTCTACAGGACTTTTATTCTTATTTGGCACTTGAACTTCTAAATGACTCAGTGAGTCAGGCTTCGCTGCTGCACGTGATAATTACCTTGGCAGAGAAAGATGTCTTTGTTCTTGCCCACTCACCTTTTGTGTGGAGTTTCCCACTCCCGTTCCCTTATTTATGACTTGTTGACAGTCATCTATATTTAGCAAGTGTTTTGCTAATATCCAAGGAGTCATCAAAGATGCAGCTGCTGCGTCCCTACAGGAAGCCCCACTTTAGGGGGCGAGCGCTACTCTACATGGATCTGTTCCCGAACATTCCTCTGCATGAAGATGAGAAATGCACTTCTTGATTTTTAAATTAGCTGGCTAATGCCTCTATCTTTTCTCCCCTTTTGGAGCTCGATGAACTCATATGTTATTCTTGGTTGGTTGTCAAACGAGCGAGGATGTTTTTCTGATCATCTTTATGTGGAGTTATATTTGGCTGTTTTTCCTCCCTTTTCAGAGACTCCTTTCTTCATGGTGGGACACGTGACCTTGTTTTTATGCTTTCTGGGTCCCAGGCTAGGAAACTTGTGATAGTCCTTTCCTGTTCCTTCTTGAGTCACTGGTTTGTGTTCCCAATGCATGGCTCACTTCCTCCAAGACCTTAGAAAGGGGTTTCTCCAAAACAACCTCTCTGTCATTGCATGGACACAGCAACAGAGGCCATGACAAGCTCCATCCTTCTCTGATACCATCGCAATCTGGTTAATGAACAATGTACTCTGAATGCTCTGCTTTAAAGGGATCTCATCTTCTGGTGGCTCAGACAGTAAAGAATCTGCCCTCAATGAAGGAGACACTATGATTCAGTCCCTGGGTCAGGAAGATCCCCTGGAGAAGGGAATAGCTACCCACTCCAGTGTTCTTGCCTGGAAAATTTCATGGGCAGAGGAGCCTGGTGGGCTACGGTCCATGGGGTCGCAAAGAGTCTGAGCAACTGAGTCTGAGTTGAGTCAGTTGAGCCTGGGTCACCTGAGCCGCTATCACACACTGCACGTAAGACAAGGCCGCTGCGAAGTTCTCACCACGCCCTGAGCGCCTCTTGCAGGAAAAGAGGGCACCCAACGACAACTCCCCATAAGGCTTCATGGGTCAATCTGCCAACCCATTTCTATTCATCCTTAGAAACAGAAAACATTTATTCTCCATTGGTCCAAACTTTCAAACATCAGGAGAAAAAAAAAATTACCCTTGTCATAAATCTTAAATAAGTACAGAAGCGAAGTCTGGAATAGACTTCACAGGTTCTTCTGAAACTGGTACAAACCTGCGAGAGGAGGAAAAGTAAATGGAAGAAACTGGAATGGGGAGAGAAAGCAGGGCGTTTGAACCGGGATAATCTGCCTCACTGTTTCCTTGCCTCTGGCATCCACACGGTCTTGTCACAGAACCAGAAGAAGGATAGGAAAATAGCATCCCCAGGCAGAGTGCTGCACGCGGTGCTCCAACTCACGTTCTGGAACACGGTGTGGTACAGGGGTCGAGAACACAGGCTACAGAGCCGGGTTCAGATCCTGCCGTCCCCCCTCCAAGCTCTGAGCCCTTAGCCAGTTACATTCATCGCTCGGTGTCTCAGTTTCCTCATCTGTAAAATGGGCGCCATGATAGGATCTCTCTCACAGAGTTATGAGGAATAAATAGGCTGATATTAAACAGTGCCTGACAGGTAATAACTATAAGTATTTGATGAGCTTAAATATCAACTTAAGTTAATAAATACATCCATCTGATCCTTGTAACGCCCTGAGCTAGATACTTGTCACAAACCCCATTGGCTGCTGGCTCAGAAGACACCCTTCCCGGCCCTGTGGGCGGGGCTTACAGCGGCCGCAGAGACCCGGTGCAGCTTTCCCAGCATTCCCTGCAGCTGCGGCGGGAACGTGAAGCCCAACCCAGGTCAGTGGAGACTGCGGACATGTTGGCTCCTATCTTTTGGAAAGCTTTTCCTCCCTACCGAAGAAACAGACAACAAGAGGTCCCCTCCCAGGGTCCCTGTCTGCTGACATCATCCTATAGCCAGCATCTTGTGATCATGAGGAGGAAGCCCGGAAAAGCCAACCTGGTTTCATGAACCACTGGAGAACCACTGAGTCCAGGCCGCTTGTCAAGTGCGGTGTCCACTTGAAAATAATGGACACTCTAGTGGCCACTTTATAATGGCCAATAATGGCCACTTCCTAACAAAGAAATGAATAATCTCCAAGCCACCCTAGTCCAGCGGTTTCACTTATTTGTAGTCAAAAAGTGAAAGTGAAGTCGCTCAGTCGTGTCCGACTCTTTGCGACCCCATGGACTGTAGCCTACCAAGATTTTCAGTCCATGGAATTTTCCAGGCAGGAGTACTGGAGTGGGTTGCCATTTCCTTCTCCAGGGGATCTTCCCAACCCAGGGATTGAACCCAGGTCTCCCGCATGGCAGGCAAGACGCTTTACCGCATGATTTACCACATGAGCCACCAAGGAAGCCCATTTGTAGTCAAAAGCATCTGGAATAACACAAGGTTATGCTATATGAGGAAAATAGAGAGTTAAAAAGGTTAAATGGCCTCACTAGCCAGACAGATGGTAGAAAAGTGAAAGTATTACTCTCTCAGTCGTGTCCAACTCTTTGGGACCACATGGACTGTAGCCCGCCAGGCTCCTCCATGGAGGAGAATCCACGGAATTCTCCAGGCAAGAATACTGGAATGGGTTGCCATTTCCTTCTCCAGGGGATCTTCCCTACGCAGGGATGGAACCTGGGTCTCCTGCATTGCAGGCAGAGTCTTTATTGTCTGATTCCCCAGGGAAGCCCACAGATGGTGGAACTGGAATTCAAATTCAGTCTCGCTCCAGCGCTTAAGCTCATGCTGCTGCATCAGAAGTTGCCACAACCGACAGCGCACACCGCCTGGATGGTGCCAGTTAGAACTCAGAGCACCGAGGGACGGCTGTGGTCAGGGATGACTGGGCAGAGTGAAAAATAACAAATGACTCCTAACGTACGATTGCTTTCATTGTTTGCCCATCACTGTCACCTCAAGAAATGCAGAACTGGAAGGGAGCTCACAGGCCTTCTGGTCCACAGAACAAAACTGAGATGACCAAAGTCACACTCATTAGTGACAAAGTCAGCTGACAACTGAAGTCATGACCCCATTTTACAGATGGAAAAACTGAGGCACCAGGAGATGTGTGTGTGTGTGTGTGTGTGTGTATCATCCACAATTGCAAAGCTAGTAAGTGGTTAAACTGGAATGTAAACTCAGGTGACCTGGCTCCAAATTCCTCCATCACTATGACGTACATTCTCAAGCACACTGCTTCTGCATCTTGGCCTTAGCTTATAGAGATGCGTGAGTGCTAAGTTGCTTCAGTCATGTCCAACTCTTAGTGACCCCATGGACCATAACCCACCAGACTCCTCTGTTCATGAGATTCTCCAGACAAGAAAAACAGAGTAAGTTGCCATGTCCTCCTCCAGGGGGACAGGGATCTTCCCGACCCAGGGATCAAACCTGTGTCTCTTGAGTGTCTCCTGCATTGGTAGATGGGTTCTTTAGCACTGGCGCCACCTGGAAAGCTTATAGAGATAGTGCTCTTATAATTTGGGTGCTTAGTCACTCAGTCATGTTAGACTCCCTGCGACCGCATGGACTGTAACCTGTGAGGCTCCTCTGTCCATGGGATTCTCCAGGCAAGAATACTGGAGTGGGTTACCATGCCCTCCTCCAGGGGATATTTCCAACCCCAGGATTGAACCAAGGTCTCCTGCATTGCCAGCCTGCATTCTTTACTGTCTGAGCCGCCAGGGAAGCTACAATTTGGGAGAGGATTGTAATAAAAATGCAATCAGTATTCTAAATGCCAAGTGGTCAGCTTAAAGATTATAAGCCCTTGATCCTGGCTGGCTGGTACCACCACCCGCCTATCACCATTGGCGTGAACAGCTGGCTTGACCAATGTTCACACTAACTCATGCAAAGAGCACCAGTGAATTAGGGACAACCTGAGAAGGAAGAAAGTTCAACTTGGAAGAATTTACCCAGAATTTTATAATTCAAGAATCTGAAAAGATGCACTTTCAGTTTCAGCATGAAGATAAGCTTTTTACTTGATGGTTTTGGATTGCCACCCCAGCTGTGACCCCAGACGTGATGGAGTAGAGAAGAGTCTTCCCTGAATTTCTGACTCACAAAACCCATGAGTGGAAGAGTTGGGCCAGTTTGCTCTACAGGAAAAAAATAATCAAGCACTACCTCTTTGGAGGAATCAGCAGTTTGGCCAAACTGGGCTAATTTGTTAAACAACTGCTTTGGAGCCTCAAGTCCATCTCCCCAGTCACCTGTTTGGGGGTGTCCAGGCCACCTGCTCTTCTGACCAACTGTCTACGAATTCAGAGCACCCCACAAACCACCTTAGGTTTGACAATTTGCTAGAATGGCTCTCAGAACTCAGGAAAGCAGTATACTTAAAATTACAGTTTTATTATAGAGGATACAGGCTTTCCTGGTGGCTCAGATGGTAAAGAATCTGCCTGCAACACAGGAGACCCAGGTTCAGTCCCTGGGTTGGGAAGATCCCCTAGAGAAGGGACTGGCTACCCGCTCCAGTATTCTTGCCTGGAGAATCCCATGGACAGAGGAGCCTGGAGGGCTACAGTCCATGGGGTCACAAAGAGTCAGACACGACAAAGTGACTAACACTCCTACTACTACGATAGAGGATACAGATCAGGACCAGCCAAATAGATACACACAGGAGGTCTGAGTGGGTCCAAGACACAGAGCTCCTGTGTGCTTCCCCTATGGAATCGACCCATATCCCCTCCTGATAAGCTCACAACCAGAAGGGGCCTTGGAGCTCTGGGGTCTGGCTTTCACTGGGGTTTCCATCTGTAGACCTGGCTGATGAAATCATCAGCCCCAAGATTGGATTCAGCATTCAGCCCCCACCACCTCTCCCTGGAGGCTGGAGGTTGGGCTGTCTCAAGGTCCTAACCCGTTAATCACATGGTTGGTCGTCTTAGTGAGCAGTCCACATCTGAATCATCTTGATAGCATAACTACAGGTGTGACCCAAGGGGCTTATGAGTAACAAAGATACTCTTAGGACTTTGGAAATTGCAAGAATTTAGAATCTTCCTCCCAAGAGCTGGAGACCAAGGCCAGTCAAATTCTTCATTATGTAACAGGCCCCTCACCCCCAGCCTCATATTTTGCTTCCCAATGTTGGGGCTGGGACTTTGCAAGACATTTTCCTTGGCCAGTTGGCTCCCTGCTAGGCTTTGCCAGAGGGATGCTAGAAGACTGGAAGGTGGGAAAGGGAAGCAGGATTTACTCCATGTCTACCCCCTGTTTCCGCCTGTTTCTCTTCTCTTTCTATGAACGTGACAGCCACACTTCCCACCTCTACAATGGCAATTTATTCCAGTACCTACTGTAATTCCACTTTTCAGTTTTTCAAACTCCCAGAATCAGACGCTCCCTGATGGTCTAGTGGTTAGGATTCGGTGCTCTCAAACTCCCAGAATCAGCCTTATCATGCCCTCTCAGGGACAACTGATGATAATAAACAGTTTCTGGTCTTCAGGCAGAAAAGCCAGCCATCAAGAACTCCCTCTCCTACTAAAGGTGTGGGTCCCAGCCCCATGGAGCTACCCACAGCCCCCACCCCACTCCCGGCTCTCAGAGGTACCAGGACCTGCTGAGCTGCATCCCTTTCTCAGGGGTCTGTGTTCCAGCCCCTAGAATGGTCCTTCCAAGTTCAGAGCAGTTAATTAACCAGTGTAGATTTTTATCTCCTGACTAATACTCAGATGGCCAAAGATGATTCCTGTCCAGAATCAGATATTGTTCTGTCTTCTCTGGAGATCACCTTGATCCCCTGGACTTAACACATCATCATCATAGTAGCTCTAAGCCTTCACTGCTCAGTAGAACCTTCTGTGGTCATGGAAATGCCACATGAAAGTACTGTCCAGTATGGTAGTTAGTAGCCACAAGTGGCTGTTGAGGACTTAACTTTGACTGGTGAAGCTAGTTTCATTTGATTTCAACTAAGTTTACTTTTGGGGCTTCCCTCATAGCTCAGTTGGTAAAGAATCTGCCTGCAATGTAGGAGACCCCAGTTGGATTCCTGGGAAATCAGTCCTGGAAAATTCATTGGAAGGACTGATGCTGGAGCTGAAACTCCAATACTTTGGCCACCTGATGCGAAGAGCTGACTCATTGGAAAAGACCCTGATGCTGGTAAAGATTGAAGGTGGGAGGAGAAGGGGGCGACAAAGGATGAGATGGTTGGATGGCATCACTAACTCAACGGACATGAGTTTGAGTAAACTCTGGGAGTTGGTGATGGACAGGGAGGCCTGGCATGCTGCAGTCCATGGGATCGCAAAGAGTTGGACACGACTGAGTGACTAAACTGACTGAAGTTTACTTTAAATTGTCACATTTAGCTAGTGGCTGTCGTGTTGACGCCACAGCTATATAATCTTACTACTAGCTCTCCCACCTACTGGAAATTATTATTCTGTTTATTCCATAGCACCTTGTTCTATGAAATACTCTTCATATTCTATCTTAATTATTTACAGGGCAATCTTGCTTACTGATGATAAACTCCTTGAAGGGCCATGTGATGGTCTCAGTACCGGGGTACATGGCAGGAAAACACACTCAAAATGATTCACAAATTGACTGTGGGGTCCAAGCAGGATACAGCTGTGGACAGATTGCAACTCTATGTCAGGGAGGGAGGAGAGAGTCTTGGACGGTTGAATGAGACTACTAGGACAAAATACTTCTCTGTGTTTCCACTTTCCTCACCTGTAAAATAATCTTTTTTTTTTTTAAATAATCTTTATAGAGTAAGTTGAAGTTGGTGATGGAGGTGGTGATTTTGTCACTAAGTCATGTCCAACTCTTGAGACCTCATGAAGAGCCCTACCAGGCTCCTCTGTCCCTAGGACAGAGGCAAGAATACTGGAGTGGGTAGTCATTTCTTTTTCCAGGGGATCTTTCCAACCCAGGAATCAAAATCCCAACTTCTGTATTGCAGGCGGGTTCTTTACTGACTGAGTCACCAGATAAGCGAGTTGAGATTATCAGGAATTAAAACATCACTTACAATGTTGGTCTGGAAGCTAAAGATTCATCTTGGCTTTAACTTTGACATTTTATCTCATAAAACTGGGCTCAATGCCTTTTCCTCCTACCCATGTTCCAGATCAACTAGGTCTTTAGGTTAAGGAAAACATCTGTCTTTTAAGGAGAAAACACATAGAGAAAAAGTTGAGGAAGCTTGTCTCAATGGCTGCGCATGAAGGGAAGAATGAAGGACTCCATTTCCTTCTGTCGTCCATTTATCTAAACAATCACTCAATAGTTAGGAGAGGAATAAATTAGGAGTTCGGGATTAACATACACTACTACATATAAAATAGATAATCAACAAGGACCTACTCTGTAGCACAGGGAACTCTACTCATTTTCTGTGATAACCTACCTGGGAAAGAAAATCTGAATAAGGGAGACTTCCCTGGCTGCCCAATAGTTGAGACTTCTCCTTCCAGTGCAGGGGTCACGGTTTTGATCCCTGGTCGGAGAGCTAAGATCCCACATGCCTTGTGGCCAAAAACACAAAATGTAAAACAGAAACAAACTTATAACAAATTTAATAAAGAGTTCAAAAATGGTCCACATCAAAAAAAAATGTTTAAGAAAAAATATGAAAAAGAACAGGTACATGTATGTGTGTTCTCAGTCACTCAGTCATGTTAGACTCTTTGTAGCCCCGTGGACTGTAGCCCGCCAGGCTCCTCTCTTCATGGAATTTTCCAGGCAAGAATACTAGAGTGGACTACCATTCCCTATTCCAAGATACGTGTATATGTAGAGCTAAATTGCTTTGCTGTACCCCTGAAACTTACACAACATTGTAAATCAATTACACCCCAGTATAAAATTTAAAACATGGTCCTCAACAAATAATTATTCCATAAAGTCAAGTACCAAGAACTGCAATTCCAAAACTATTTTTTTGAAATTATGTAAGTTAAATCTCTGCTAATCTCTCTCATGGCATCTTGTATTTCTCTTTGTATGCTGTAATCAAATATTCTATAAATTATATAATTATATTTATTGTACGTTCATCAATCAGATGGTAAGCTAAATGAGGGAGAAAATCATACCTGTCTTTTCATACCTGCATTCTCAGCAGGATAGCAATATAGTACGTAATCACTAAATCCTTCTTTAATAGGTGAATAAATAGAAAAAGAATAGCATATATAGTATTTTGAAAATTAGTCACCAATGCCATAATGTGATAAGAACTGATAACTGCAATTAATAAATTTTCTTAAGAAAACTGTTGACCAAGTATTGAAAATCCTGAAGCCCCAGAACGAATGTGGCAGGATAAAATAGGAAGCTAACACCTGAGCTTTCCTTTTCCCGTAATTCTCTGCCCCACAGTCCTCCACTCCTCCAATCAGCAGTATTCAGTGAATCAGCCAAACACAAAAATATCAGTCAGGGACATAAATAGGTGTTTTAATTTTCAAAAAGGAGACAAGCATCTTACAAATTGAGTCTCTTCATTGTAAGAGCAAGACTTTCTGAAAAAGAAAAAGAGCTTTGAGCTTCAAAAAGCTAACAGTCTGAGGAACTCAGGGTGTAGGGATGATCCTTAAACCAGGGATGAGAGGAGAATGGATGTGGCCACCGTTCTCTGGTTCAGAAAGAAATGAATGTTGATCAGCCAGGAGGAAGACCAAGACGTGAAACAGAGCCAAAGAAGAGTTCAGGTGCTACTGGATTTACACGGTAAGCCTCTTCCTTCTGGACCAAGCCCTGGGCTAGGGAAGAAATTCTAGAAACTCTGAAGTCTAGAACCCCAAATGGGTTTAGGGAGGGGATGTCCTCCAGCAAGACGTTGGTGCTTGGGTAACCAGTGAGCAGTCTCACGGAGAAGACCCACGCTCCACCTTAGCTTTGCAACAGACAAGGAGAAACGGTGGTAGGTTATGTTTGCAGAGAGGACCTAGAAAAGCCTGAGTCTTCCACGGCACTGGTGAGGCAGGGAAGGCGTCTGAAGTTCCTGTGCCCGTAGAAGAGTTTTCTCCTGAGGCGTAGGATGCTTCAGCTGCAGGGCTAAGCTTCAGGGTCCTCATTTACCAGCCCCCTTATAAAGTCCCAGGAAAGGTGTGTTCACCTAGTCCCATAGTTTGTAAAATTTGCAACAGTAAAAAACTTGAACCCCAATGAATTAAACCCATTGTCTCTTTCCATTCTAACTTCCCTCCCATGAAAGATGATGTTGGGGTAATCATCGGTGTATTTGGGCTGCAGCTCAGAGGAAGCTGAGATGAGAATATACTTATATTTTGAGGTGGTTTTTTTTTCCAGTTTAACTCCATGCAATTTCTTTAGGGCAGAGGATAGGATCATTTGCTTCAACTTAGACTAGTGTTTCTGAAGGACCTATGTTTTTAAACTTTTTATTTTGTCTTGGGGTATAGCTGATTGACAATGTTGTGATAGTTTCAGATGAACAGCGAAGGGGATTCAGCCATACATATGCACATATTTATTCTCCCCCAACTCCCCTCCGCTCCAGGCTGTCACGTAACATTGAGCAGAGTTCCCTGTGCCATAGAGTATCTTCTTGTTGATTATCCATTTTAAATACTGCAGTGAGAATACACTCACGTTTGAGTTTAGTCAGATGTAGTCATATGGTTCCCAGGCACTTCTGTGTATAGTTGTTTGGCTAGCCATCCAAGTATACCAATGGATACCAAAAAGCCTCCTAGCGTCCCCTGTGCCAACACCCAGTCATGGCACAAAGTTGCAAGGCCAGAAGATGCTATCTAATGTGAACACGTCCTACAGCACCAAGAACCAGAAAGTCATGGAGAGAAAGGGTTTCCAATGTATGGAGCCAGGCACCAGCCTGTGGAAAGTTCTTCTAGTCACAAGTGTGAAATTACAAGAAGAGCATTCAGCTGGCACTGATGCCCAGTCAAAATGGAGGCTCTTCCCAGCCAGGAAATATACTCAGTAATCCTTCCCACGTGGTGCGGTGGTAAAGAATCCACCTGCCAATGCAGGAGATGCGGGTGTGATCCCCGGGTGGAGAAGATCTCCTGGAGGAGGAAATGGCTATTCTTTCCTGGAAAATTCTATGGACAGTAGAGCCTGGCGGGCTACATACAGCCCATGGGATCACAAGGAGGCGGATACAACTGAGCAAGCATGCACGCACACAATATACTTAACCCCATTAAATGAAAAATGTATATTCTGTTTCTCAAAGGGAGCTTCAAAAATTTAATTAAATCTCTCCCTACAAAATCTGGATTCTCCCCTTGCTGCACCCAAGAGGAGAGTGGAATGTTGGTGAACCTGCAGAGACCTTACAATGCAGCGGAACAAGGACACGGAGGGACCTACAAGGACGGGGAGAAGCAGGGCCCACAAGGTCCTTCAGCCACGAGGGCAGAAAGGAGGGACCAAATGCCTCCCGCTGACGCCGGAACACTCAACCCCCGGAACTCTAATCAAGACTGAGGGAAAAGAGAGAAAGAAGGGAAGCGCTAGCTCTGATTGAAAAGTTTAAATACTCGGGTGACCAATATCCTAAAGTGCCTAAGGTAACATGGAAGTAAACTGCTATTTCAGTCCCAGCATCAGTGGAAAGGGAGGATTCAGATCTTAGTTAAATTTTAGTTACACACCTAAGATTTGTGACTGTAAGACCCAGTAAACAGATTAAAGGTAAATTCTCTAAAGAGGTTGAGTCAACTCGACTTACCACGCTGCTGGTGCCAATGTTGAACGTGACCTGAGTCCTGTGCCCCAGGAAAACAGCCATGGTTGTGAAACTCCCCTACATTTTCATGTTTCTGGAAACAGCTCACTGCAACAAACCCCCTTTCTCTTCTGTAGTCCAGATAAGACATGTCTGTATCCTTCTGAATGGCTCCCAAGAGACTCACGAATGACTTCCTTGTTTACTGGCCTCTATAAAACCCCACACAACCTCCTTTTTTTTCCCTCTGAGACATTCCTCATTAATAAACTTCTCTCTATTGCAAAAGCCCCAATAAATCATCTCCTTCATTGTCTGGTACATCTTGTCCTTGATGCTGGCATGGTCTCCCTAAAGGGTAACCCAGAAGCTACTTGAGAAGTAAAGAGTTAGAATCCCAAAACCAAGATTTTACAAGCAGAGTGAGGTGGGCACAGAAAGGATCTGAATGACCCTTTCAGTGGAGAGAACTTAGCAGAAGTCAAAAAAATATTTTTCAAAGAAATAGAATAAAATTTTAGACTTCCAAATAATAATAGTACATACATATACACACACAAACACATGCACATACACATGCACATACACACACATACGCACACATACACACACACATACACATACACACACACACACACACACAGAAGCATGCACACATTCATATATACACCAACACATACCACCTCATCTCTGCCTCCACACTCAAGACCCCACACTCTGGTGACCATCATCCTTTTAGAGGAAAGAAGAAAAGGTTTCTTCTGGTTAAGGTCAGAGCCCCCTCTTCTGGGGACCCTCCCTGGGAAAAAAAAGACAGCAGGAGAAGGGAGCCTGGCCGAGGTGGAGGAGGGAGCCTGGCCGAGGTGGAGGAGGGAGCCTGGCCGAGGTGAATCAGAGCTGCCCTCTGTTTCCTGACTTCATCCATCCTTGACAACCCAGAGTCTAGCTCAAGACTTGGCTAGACAACAGAGAAGAAATATCTAAATGTTTGAGAATACAGAAAACATATTTGTAGCTATTTCCAAACTGATGTTAAGATATGCCGAGGGAGCCTTACAAATGTCTCAAGTGTTATGACGGGATTCATGTACTGGTCATATTTATATACCACAGCAAATACACTTTTATCCTCCCAAAAAAACGACCTTGAAAAATGTACACAGATTTTTGCAGGCTTCTATGGAAATATAATTAATATTCACTTAATAACCAGTCAAAATGTAGAAAACCAGCTTTCATGCTATATGCAATACAGGATCATCCCAAGTGCAATATCTGTGACATAACAAACAATCCAAAGTGGAATTTTTCATCATCCTTGCATCAGCACCATCCCATCTTTAGCCAGGATCTTCTTTAAGATCCACAGTTGCACAGGCTTCCTGGGTGGCACAGTGGTAAAGAATCCATCTACCAAGGAATGAGATGCAGGACACATAGGTTTGACCTCTGGGTTGGGAAGATACCCTGGAGGAGGAAATGGCAACCCACTTCAGGATTCTTGCCTGGAAGATTCCATGGACAGAGGAGCCTGGAAGGCTACAGTCCAAGGGGTTGCAAAAGAGCCAGACCTGAATGAGCACACACTCACCAAAGTTTCAAAAGAGCATCAAGACATTGTCTGCTTTTAAAAAGCCAGTCCAACATCTTCACATCATTCTTAGCTCTCAAGATTCATCTCTCAATGGGGGAACTGGGATTTTGGGAGTGTGGATTTTGAAGCAATTCTGACAATTTTATATCTCCATGTCTGAGTTTCATTTCCTTCCCCAAGATCAAAGCATACATGACGGCAATGGGTGTGGACAGGGCTAAAAGCCGGGAGATGAATGTGTCCCGTGTGCGCACTAGTGATTTATGTTAGATACGGAAATGAATTGTGAGTGTATGGCCGGGAGTGATTTCCCTTCTGTTTAATATGTAGGCCGTGTCTCCCCTGGCGTCCTAGCCCGTTATCTTTCTCCTCCTTCTTCACACTTTCCATAAGCCTTCTGGTTTCACAGCGGACACGTTGTAAATCTTCTCCTTCTAAGTGTCCCACATATGTTTCATTAAAAGTGTTTGTTTCTTTGATCAGCTTGACGTTTCTAATGTGAAAAAAATAACAACTTGGTCGCCTGGAACTTGGAAATGTATAGGGCCCAAGTGAGGAGCCGCAGAGCTGACAGTCAGCCTTGGGGTCTCCGTGGCCCCCATTCAGGCTGCCCTGGGAGTGGGCCCACTGCCCCAGGGCCCGGGTGAGCATGGGTTGGATGAGACAGGAAATATTGTGGATTAAACTGCCAAGACTGCCATAACAAGATTCTATGGATGCGGTGGCTTCGAGCCACAGAAATACACTGCTTCACAGTTATGAACGCTGAAAGCCCC
This sequence comes from Cervus canadensis, assembly GCF_019320065.1. Lineage (NCBI taxonomy): Eukaryota > Metazoa > Chordata > Mammalia > Artiodactyla > Cervidae > Cervus > Cervus canadensis. The sequence continues at coordinate 11,225,383 of NC_057408.1, forward strand.
AAATCAAGGCATCCTCAGGGTTGGTTTCCTCCGAGGCCTCTTTCATTAGCTTGGAGGTGGGCACCTTCCCCTGGGCCTCACGTGGTCTTTCCTCTGTGCAGGTGAGTGTCCCCTGTGCAGGTGAGTGTCCCCCATACAGATGTGTGTCCTCTGTGCAGGTGAGTGTCCCCTTTACAGGTGAGTGTCCTCTGTGCAGGTGAGTGTCCCCCATACAGATGTGTGTCCTCTGTGCAGGTGAGTGTCCCCTGCACAGGAGAGTGTCCTCTGTGCAGATGTGTGTCCTCTGTGCAGGTGAGTGTCCCCTCTACAGGTGAGTGTCCCCTGTGCAGGTGAGTGTCCTCTGTGCAGGTGAGTGTCCCCTGTGCAGGTGAGTGTCCCCTCTACAGGTGAGTGTCCCCTGTGCAGGTGAGTGTCCTCTGTGCAGGTGAGTGGTGCAGAGTGTCCCCTGTGCAGGTGAGTGTCCCCTCTGCAGGTGAGTGTCCCCTGTGCAGACGTGTCTGCATCCTCATTTTCCTTTCTTATTAGGACACCAGTTCTATTAGATTGTGTGTGCTCAGTCATCCAGTCGTGTCTCACTCTTTGCGACCCCATGGACTGTAGCCCGCCAGGCTCCTCTGTCCATGGAATTCTCCAGGCAAGAACACTGGCGAGGGCTGCCATGCCCTCCTCCAGGGGATCTTCCTGACCCAGGGATCGAACCCATGTCTCTTGCGCCTCCTGTCTTGGCAGGTGGATTCTTTACCACTGGGTTTTTTGAACCCGTGCTAATGACCTCATTTTAACTTTTATTTTCTTTTCTGGTTGTGCCACACAGCATGTTGGGATCTTAATTCCCTGACCAAGAATTGAACTCCTGCCCCCTGCACTGTAATCGCAAATTCTTAACCACTGGACCACCAAGGAAGTCCAACCTCATTTTAACTTAACCAGTTCTCTGCAGCCTCTATCTCCAAACAGAGTCACATTCAGAAGTACTGGGGATTGTGACCCCGACATATGAATTTGGGGGTGGAGGTAACACAGTTCAGCCCATAGCACCTGACTGGCCAAGTACAGGAGGAGCAGGGAGGGGAGAGGGGAGCCCGGGAGAGGCACGCTGCATGGACTTCTGAGCCGGGTCGAGTGGACTTTTAAGAAAGTCTGTTTATTCAGAGCAGTTGGGTTAGCTACAGAATGAAGAGAAAAGTGCAAGGGCTTCCCGTGCCCGCTGCCCCGACCCGTGCATAGCCTTCCCCGTGATCCACATCCCGCCACACACGTGCCTTCCTTACAACTGACAGACGTACGCTGACAGCAATCGCCCCCCAAAGTCCACGGTTTGTCTTAGGGGCCATGCTCAGCCTTGTCCATTCTGTTGGTTCAGACAAATGTATAACAACAGGCGGGCTTCCCTGGTGCCTCACGCGGTAAAGAATCTGCCTGCAATGCAGGAGATCTGGGTTCGATCCCTGGGTCGGGAAGGTCCCCTGAAGAAGGGGAATGGCAACCCACTCCAGTATTCTAGCCTGGAGAATTCCATGGACAGAAGAACCTGGCGGGCTACAGTCCATGGGGTCGCAAAGAGTTGGACGTGACCGAGCGGCTAACACTCACTCACACACACACACATACACACATAACAACACATATCCACCATTATAATATCGTACAGAATATTCTTACTGCCCTGATAGAGTGGACTTTTCAGGGGCTTCAGACTTCATCTATTAAGGGACACAGGGTGGGTAGGGTGCCCACACTTGAGCAGGCACATTAAGCCATCACAGCAAGGGCCGGGCGAGCTCTGAGTCAGGGATGAAGCTCTGCTTGGGACTTCTTGCCCTCTGAGGACGCCCATTCCCCAGCAGGAGGGCAGCAGTGCTGTGCAGGAGAAGGCCGATAATTTCCCCTCCTCCGCCGCCTCCTGCATGCCCTCATCACCAGGGGTGATCACAGAACATGTCACGGGAGCCCACGTGCACTTGCAGCCTTTGTCCCCAGGGGTCCAAGTGACTAAACTTCCACAAGTTTATAGCTCCCGAAGCATAATTTTTACTCACAAGAGGGCATGCCATGAGAGCACTCTGTCCCCTGGGAAGTGATTCCGCTGCCAGCCAACCCACCCCCAAGGTGACTTTCTTCAGAGGGTTATGAGAATGCGTCCCACCTCAGGACCCCTGAGTTCCAGTCTGGGCCCCCTCATCTTCTCAACATTGTGTTACTTTCAGGTTTATGGGCTTCCCTTGTGGCTCAGCTGGTAAAGAATCCGCCTGCAATGCAGGAAACCTGGGTTCCATCCCTGGGTTGGGAAGATCCCCTGGAGAAGGGAAAGGCTACTCACTCCAGTATTCTGGCCTGGAGAATTCCATGGACTGTATAGTCCACGGGGTTGCAGAGTCGAACACGACTGAGTGACTTTCACTTTTTTTCAGGTTTATAGCAAAGCCTATTTTAAAGCACTTTGTAATGCAAGACACGGTTCTAAGTGTTTCAATCATTAACACATTTAATCCTTCTACCCTAGCCAGTGCCGCTCTCCAAATATATGATTATAATCAAAGCACAGGGCCAGGTGGTGCTAGTGGTAAAGAAGCCACCTGCCAATGCAGGAGACACGAGAGACGCAGGTTTGATCCCTGGGTCGGGAAGATCTGCTGGAGGAGGGCATGGCCACCTGCTCCAATATTCTTGCCTGGAGAATCCCATGGACAGAGGAGCCTGGTGGGCTACAGTCCATGGGGTGGCAAAGAGTCAGACACAGACAAGACTGAAATGACTTAGCACGCACAACATAAGCATAATATAAGTTAAGGAAGAATATAAAAGAAGAAAGGACATTTTGCTTAGAACCCTCACAGCTCCCAGCCACAACCTCACCACTTAGAGTCTATGGTATATACACTGTTGCCCTCACCTTTGCTGACCTGAGCAGAAACCACTTAGGGAGTGGAGAAGGGCAGATACGGAGCCAGATGCCATTCTTGCTATTTTTCATCTCACAGCTCTGTTCATCCAACACTGTCTAGTAAAGACACACTTCACGTCTTCACTCTACACACATAATTATCGTAATTAAAAATATTACTAATTCAACCCTTCCCCATTAACTTAAATCATTGCAAACAAAGGGAAAAAGTTTTATTGCAAGCTACCTTACATACGCTGCGTGTGCAGCCAGATGGGCAGCTACGAGGACTCAGTCTCACCAGAGCCACACAGAAGAGGAGAGGAGGGCCCCCCGAAGGCAGGGAGGCTGTGCAGACAGAAACCGCGTCAACCCAGCGCGGGGCGATGGCATAGGAATCGGAGAGCCACATAGTATATGATCATTTCCTGCAAACAGGAAAGAAAAGTTTGGGTATGGGGCAGTGAGTTCTGGTCTGGATGCTATGAGTAATTAGTTATAAAACCTTAATAACCCTCTTTCTCTCTAGGCTTGCTTCTTTATCTGGAAAATGAGGGTATTAAACTACATCATCTCCAGACAATTCGCAGGACTCAGAGGATCTCTTTACATTACTGAAAGATGGGAGAGTTAACCCTAACGTCAACTACCATCGTGAAAAAGGGAAAATCAATGAACCTCTCTAAGCCACATTTATAAATCAGGAACAGCAAGTTGCCAAACAAGACTGCATATGAAAAATAATATGTCATACTAACACATATATATGGAATTTAGAAAGATGGTAACGATAACCCCAAAACAGAAAAAGAGACACAGAAGTACAGAACAGACTTTTGAACTCTGTGGGAGAATGTGAGGGTGGGATGTTTCGAAAGAACAGCATGTATATTATCTATGGGGAAACAGATCACCAGCCCAGGTGGGATGCATGAGACAAGTGCTCGGGCCTGGTGCACTGGGAAGACCCAGAGGAATCGGGTGGAGAGGGAGGTGGGAGGGGGGATCGGGATGGGGAATACGTGTAACTCTATGGCTGATTCATATCAATGTATGACAAAACCCACTGAAATGTTATGAAGTAATTAGCCTCCAACTAATAAAAAAAAAAAGAAAAAAAACTAAAGAAGAAAAAAAGAAAAATAATATGAAAGATCAAGAATATGAATAGCTACCATTTATTCAGCATCTTCTGTGTATTCAATATGCACTAAATACTTCCTTGTGGCTGTATCATAGCTCTCTATTCTGTTTACCTAATTCTGCCTAACAAAGACCCATCTTTCGCTCTTTTTTACTCAATACTCTACAGTCTGTTCTGATGTCTGAATAGACAAAGATAATAGAATATTTACAAATGAGTAGTCAGAGAAACTTAATGGATTTTACTGTCAAGAATACGCTTAAAGACAGGGTCATGTAATAAGAACAAAAACAAAATCATGAGAAGAAAGAAAGGAAGGAAGGAGAGAAAGGAAGGAGATTGAGAGAGGAAGGAAGAAAGAAAGGGAAAGAAACTCAAACTGAGATGACAAGAAATTAGAACAAGATAAAAACGAATACAGTTAGAACAATTGCAAGAAAAATATGCACTGAAACTAGTAAAGACCAGGTTTAAAACTACAAAAAAGTGTGTGAATAGTGTGGAGGACATAACTGATACCTTCTCTGGGATAGAGGAGAGGAAATATTACAAAGATGAGATTTATGAGAAAAATACTGAGTTTGACTTTTAGTCTCAGTCTTTCAGAGCAAAAGATCCTTGAATAAAATCCTTGAATTAAGCCTCTTGAAACTGGAAAAATAAATGAATGCAGAATTATAGAAAATTTCTTGAACCTGAGAAAAGAGAAATATTGAAGGGCGTCACTATGTTACAAGCAAAGTCATGAATAAACAACCATATTTAGACTTATAGTTGTATTTTTTTAATTATAAGGATAAGGAAAAATCCTATAAAAATCTGAGCTGAAAACAATTAGCTATAAACATTAAAATTATCTGTTTGTAATGCTTCCCAGGTGGCTTCAGTGGTAGAGAATGTGCCAGCCAATGCAGGAGATGCAAGAGACATAGGTTCAGTCCCTGGGTCAGGAAGATTTCCTGGAGGAGGAAATGGCAACCCATGTCATACACCAACACTCAATGCAAGATGACCATGGTGCAGCATCTGGAGAGTTGTGAGGTTGAAAGTCGGTGAGCATGAATTTTTATACCCAATCAAATTATTGTTTTGTATAATAGGAATTACTAAAGAAGGTATCAGATACGTCCAAACTCAGGAAAATATAATCCCTATCTTCCCACTAGGAAAGACAGACTACAATTGATCAACTGACCAAGAGAAGAACCAAAATTAAAAACTAAAAAAGTGAAAACTAATGATATAAAAATTAGCTCTTTGTTTTCCAGTTATCAAGGACTGCCACACATAACCCTGATGAAACAATATGATGGAATGTAGCATTTTCAAACTGGTCCCTTGAGTTCTGGGAGTCACAGGCTCAAAGATGCCAAGAAGGTTGTGCTAAAAAAAATTCTGAAAGATCCCACATTTCCTTTCAGCCACAGTAGCACCATGTTTATCTTCTTTGTATGTTACAGTCCTGCAAAATTCAGTTTGGAAAAGCAGGAAAAGGGGACTAAAACCCATTAGTATCAATAGAAAGAACACAAACAGAAAAATCTAGGTTTGGACCCCCACTCTCTCACCTCCTAATTATGTGATATTGGACTAACCATTCATCTCTCTCTGACTTTTAGGTTATAAATTCATACCATCCCCATAAAAGTTCTTGTCAGAACAGATCAAGATGAAAAAGGAATTCTCACTGTGCTGTTATTACCCACCTGGAGATCCGTGCATTTCTAGCAGAAGCCACAGAACTTACATCCTTTGTTTGGGGTAGGGGCTGGCTCAGTGGTACTTGCTCAAGCTCACGCTGCGAGCAGGGGTTTGGTAGGTGAGACAGCTTGTCACGTGGGCTGGGCTTCTCCACCACTTCCACCTTCCGACAAACAGAGACTGTTACTTGGAGTAGAAAGAGAAATCTGTTTGTGGCCCAGGGACTCCAGCCGCTCAACCCTTACCCAGATACCCAGAGGGACTGGGAAATAAACATCTCAGCCCACGGTAACCCACTCATGACACAGCAGTAAGGAAGTTCTGATGTAAAGATCCTCGTTTCTGTCTCAATGCATTATGTTCTAGATCTAGTTATATTGCAAGCATCTCTTAGAAAGCTCCAAGTCTTTTGAACTGTTGGTCAGTTCTTCCAGAATCAAGACCTTCCAGGATTAATTCCCACTCACCAACCTAAGCTTATCATCATCCTCCTGAACCTTCACCCAAATCTACACCTGCCTTACATAGGCTGCGCTATGTTCTATAGATTGGCACCACTGTTTACCCTATATCTGTGGCTATCTCCAGTTCACCTCGTATCTCTGGAGGGATGTTACATTTTTCAAGGGTTTGTAGAGTTCCATGGAAAATGCTTATGTTAAAAATGTGAGATAAGGGTATATAAATTGTATGTGGATTATAATCTCGATTTGTAAAGACTATGCATTGAAACAACACTCGTTACTCAGCTGTAAAAAGAATGAAATAATGCCATTTGCAACAACATGGATGGACATAAAGATTATCATATTAACTGAAGTAAATCAGACAAAGACAAATAGATGATATCACTAATATGTGGAATCTTAGAAAATGAATTTTTTTATAAAGCAAGAGGAATTTGTTTATAAAACAAAATTGATTCAAGGTCATAGAAAACAAACTTATTTTTACCAAAGGGGAAAGATGGGAGAGGGATAAATTAGGAACTTGGGATTAGCAGATACACGCTACTATATATAAAATACATAAACAACAAGAGTTTACTGTATAGCACAGGGAACTCTATGTAATATCTAATAATAATCTATAATGGAAAACAATCTGAAAAAGAATACATATACATATATATGTATAATTGAACCAATCTGCTGTACATCTCAAACATTGTAAAACAACTATACTTCAATGAAAGAAAAAGCAAAAAATACTGAAATCGTGCACTAGGTCAGCAATGGTTTTCTATGAGCAATAAATGATTTTTACTTTCTACCTTTATGTATTTTAAAACTATCTTATAATGAGGAGCACTGCTTATGTTTAATGGGCTCTAACTTGAATAATGTACACAAATCTCAAGTACACAGCTTGATGGATATTTACATTTGTGTACACACAGGTGACCCTTAACCAGATCTATTCCATCTCCCAACAAGAAGCTCCTCATCCCTCTTCTCAGCCACTGATACCCTCAAAAGTAATCATTATCTTGATCTCAGTCATCATGGATTGATCTCTTCTGTGCATGAAATTCTCCAGGCAAGAATACTGGGGTGGGTAGCCCTTCCCTATTCTAGGGTATATTCCTGACCCAGGGCGCGAACCTGGATCTCCTACATTGCAGGCAGACTCTTTACTGTCTGAGCCACCAGGGAACCCACAGAACAGACAGTACTCTTACAATGGAAGAAACTTAATTTTATTAATTATAAAAAATGTGAAAGATATAAATAACAGAATGTAAATATCTTATTTTAACATAGACACATGCTCTTCCTTAAAGGGTTGACTGATATTCATGATTATTTCATTCTGGCAAAATAGATCTTCCAGAAAGTGGCCACCATGAGAGAGAAATAACCCACATGAGTTGAAAGTGAACCTTGGGGGCTCTGCAGGTTTGGTTCAGAATAGCAAGCTTTGTCCTAACTGCCACACACAAAAATTAATATTCATATGAATTTGCAGAGAGACCCTGCCTGAACAGACTCCCCTTCGGGATTTCTGATAATTACCAATTCTCAATGAGCGGAACTCACGGTCTCCAAGTACCTTCCTTCTAAATACAGTTGAATAGGTTTGCACCTTCACACCCTGGCCAAACTCTAAAGAAGTCAAAAAAGAGGGATTATTACAACTTTCCTATAGAGCCCAAGTGAGCTGAAAATATTTCTTGTTTGAAGTGCAATCATGTTCTCCATAGAATGAGTTTCCACCGTTTCCCTTCAGATGGAAACACCATCATTGGGAGGGGCCTCCTTCTTTTGCGTGATCAGATTCTACGTAAGATGAGGTTTGGCCCTTTCTCTCTGGTGTCTGCTTAATGGACATAGCCAGTTCTGTCAGCAAGCTTTATTTCATAAACCGTCATATACCCAAAAACAGTTGTCAGCGTTCCCCCTCTGATGTCTCTTATTAAGTTTAAATAATGTATTCTGCTACGTTTCCACATGGAAGTGATTTTGTGCAACTTCAAACATTTTAGGCCCTCCATTCCCCTCTAGAGTCTCCATATGTGGGGAGGTGTGGACGGGCGTTGCACTGGGAATCTGAGCAGCGCTCAAACAGAAAGGAGGATGGTTCCCATTTACAGTGGATCCAACCAGCTCGAGCCCTCTCTCAATCACAGGGCTTTGCTCGCTGACCTTCACCCTGCTGCCAGACCCCTTCTGCCCTGTACTAAACCCCTCTGGCGTTTCTTGATGTGTTGTTTCTGGACTCTCAACATTCTGCCTCCAAACCCTGTCAGGTCCCGTGAGAGGCTCCTCTTCCTTCCCCCTTTTCACCAGAAGCTCCCTTTTCCTAAACACGTTTTGGCTAATATTTTTGTTCTGTTTTTCAAATCTGGCTCCCTGACCCGTTTCGATGCCTCAGCCACGCCCACCTCTGATCACCGTGAGATCTTCCAAGCTGTGTCCTTACCACACAGAGCTCAGTGCTCTCTCCGAGCAAATCTTCACCGTACCCCGAATCTAGCTCTCCGTCTGCTTCTCAGGGGCGGCTCCCACCATGTGCTTCGTATCCCGAACGCCTCTTCAACCCAGAGTCAGTGGGCTGCTCTCCAGAAACACACACACACGCTAGATGAGTAATCAGGATTGTCTTCGCTTCCCTTTAGATGCCCAGCCTGGTCCCCACGTAATATTCTACCCACATAGCAGACCCCTGCCCCTTTTAATGCTGTTACTGCGGCTTAGTCGCCTCAGTCATGTCTGACCCTGTGTGACCCTGTGGACTACATCCTGCCAGGCCCCTCTGTCCATGGGATTCTCCAGGCAAGAATACTGGAGTGGGTTGCATGCCCTCCTCCAGGGGACCTTCCTGACCCAGGGAGCGAACCCGGGTCTCCTGCATTGCTGGCAGATTCTTTACCACTGAGCCACCAGGGAAGCCCTTTCCAATAGGTAGCCACAACACATTCAAAGACTTCATGATAATCTGGCCCTGAGGGCAAAACCGGGGCTTGGAAGGCAAACAGGCTTGAGTTCCAGTGTCCGTCAATGCCCCAGACCCCCAGTGTCCTTAATTTGAGTGAAGGATATAAAAGCTACTTTACAGAACATTGGGTGGGCAGAATCAGGAATCGTAACTCTCCTACGTACCTCACAGAGTGTTCACTTCTAGGAGGAGGCATTTTTAATTTGCTCTGTGACCATTCCTTTCCCTGCCTTTCTTTAAAAACGAAATGTGGGGGAGGAGGATAAATTAGAAGTTTGGGATTAACATATTCATATTACTACATATAACCAACAAGGACCTACTGTACCACACAGCAAACTCTAGTCAATATCGGGAATAACCTCCAAGGGAAAATAAACCTGGAAAAGGATATGTATATATATATATGCGTGTGTGTGTGTGACTGAATCACTTTGCTGTACATCTGAATTTAGCACAACATTGTAAATCAACTATACTTCAATTTTTTAAATTTCATTTAAATTGATAGATAAATAAATGAAAACATTGGCATATGCGTGTGTGTGCAGGTACACAGACACTGGTATTAACCTAAACTCCCTAGACTAACCCCAAATTAAGTTGTCTCTCCCCTTGGCCACAAACCCTATCTCTTCCTCCTTTCCTTAAAGCCACCATCCGCGCTGAATCCCTCGCCCCACACGCGTAGCAGCGAGGTCTCCGCAGCCGCGCTCGCTCCCAAGCTCTCGATTGCAGAACCTCCCTCTCCACTCCCGCCGAGAAGATGCCCCGCGTGTTTTGCTCGCTTCTTGACTTGACAAATGTAGCTGTTGTCCAGATGGCTGCTCTCCCCACGTGCTTCTCGAGTCTGGTAAATATTAGCGGCTGCCGCCAAGATTCCCTCTCCCTCTGGTCCTTCTGATCCTGGTTCAAATCCCTCCTGGCACTTTTATAATCATTTTTTTTCCCCCACAAAATTCAACATATCTACTCTCAGAAGTGAAAGCCAAGTGCCCTCTCGGGTAAGGCAGGTCACTTCTTCCGGTCTTCTGCATTTTGACTTCTCTAGGTTGCTTCTAGTTCTTCCTTTGTTTTTTTTCTCATTCTTCACCTGCCACTTGGACTTTTCCCATTGATGTCATTGTTTTCATTTCTCATTCAAAGGTGCTCCTAAAACACCATTTAAGAAGCTAATGAGACCTCAATTATGATACTATCTATTCAATGGATACTGTGAGGACTTTAAAAGAATGAAGTAGTTATTCTGGGATAGAGGAATCTCCCAGAAATACTATTTAGTTGAAGGGGACGGATATGGACAAGTCTGTATAGTTTGATCCTTTTACCATAAAAATATATATACATCTGTTGTATGTTCACACAGAGAGACATAGCTGCATGTTTTTCTGCAAGGATACACAAGAAATTTTTTTTAATGTTTACCTTTGAGAAAAGTTCTCTGAATTTTCTAGCTTAGATTCCTTAATGACTTTTTTTCTAATATCGTCAGAAGATACCTGGGCACCAGGATTATGACAATTATTGCTGTTTTATTATATTATGTGACATATTAATATCTCAGAAATGTTCCATTTAAAAAAAAAACAATTATGCCCCCACTCTAAAGGCTCGAGCCTTCTTCCCCTCATTGCTGAGCCCTGGATTCTTCATCTTTCATTGGTTTCCTTAACCCTATTCTTGCCTATGTTGGATTATCCCTGTATTCAACTTTCCTCAGCTACCCCTTAAGTATGTCATTTGTTCACTGCCAGGATGAACAGATGAACCCATCTCAGCTCCCCGGCCTTCTCCGGGACAAGGGACTATACCGGAAGTCCAACAAAAACAAGTCAGCCCAAAGAAACAGCCTCATAACAAAGTCCTCTACTGGAATCTACAGGAATAAGTTCCCCTGTGTACTGTTGGTGGGAATATAAAATGATACAGTCCCTATGGAAAACAGGATGATGTTTGCTCAAAAAAAAAATAGTTTGCTCCAAGAAATTGAAAAAACGAAATGATCTAGCAGCTTCATTTCTAGCTATATACCCAAAAGGATTGAAAGCAGTGACTCAAATAGGTATTTGAGCAGCCAAATTCATGCAGCATTTTTCACAGTAGCCAAGGGTGGGAGCAACCCAAGCATCTATCAACATAAATAAATATGGAAATATACATACAATGTGGTAAATTGTAAATGTGGAATATACATACAATGGTATATTATTCAGTCTTACAAGGAAATTCCAACATATGCTAGAACAAGGATGAACTTAGGGGATGTTAGGCAAAGGGAAATGTCACTCACAAAAACACAAATACTGTATGAATCCACATATGTTAGGTACCTGGAATTGTCAGGAGAATCATGGTTGCCAGGAGCTGGGGAAGGAGGTAATGGGGAGTTATTGTGTAATGGGTATGAAATTTCAGTTGTGCAAAATGCAAAGAGTTCTAGAGATGGATACTGGGGATGGTTGCACAAAAATGTGAAAGTACTTAATACCACTGAGGCATATCATTTAAAATAACTGTAAGACAGTTCAGTTCAGTTCAGTTGCTCAGTTGTGTCCGACTCTTTGCGACCCCATGAACCACAGCACACCAGGCCTCCTTGTCCATCACCAACTCCCAGAGTCCACCCAAACCCATGTCCATCAAGTCGATGATGCCATCCAACCATCTCATCCTCTGTCGTCCCCTTCTCCTCCTGCCTTCAAACTTTCCCAGCATCAGGGTCTTTTCCAATAAGTCAATTCTTCGCATTAGGTGGCCAAAGTATTGGACTTTCAGCCTCAACATCAGTCCTTCCAATGAACACCCGGGACTGATCTCCTTTAGGATGGACTGGTTAAATCTTGCAGTCCAAGGGACTCTCAAGAGTCTTCTCCAACACCACAGTTCAAAAGCATCAATTCTTCTGCGCTCAGCTTTCTTTATAGTCCAACTCTCACATCCATACATGACCACTGGAAAAACCATAGCCTTGACTAGATGGACCTTTGTTCGCAAAGTAATGTCTCTGCTTTTTAATATACTGTCTACGTTGGTCATAACTTTCCTTCCAAGGAGTAAGCGTCTTTTAATTTCATGGCTGCAATCACCATCTGCAGTGATTTTGGAGCCCAGAAAAATAAAGTCAGCCACTGTTTGCACTGTTTCCCCACCTATTTGTAATGAAGTGATGGGACCAGATGCCATGATCTTAGTTTTCTGAATGTTGAGTTTTAAGCCAACTTTCTCACTCTCTTCTTTCACTTTCATCAAGAGGCTCTTAAGTTCTTCTTCACTTTCTGCCATAAGGGTAGTGTCATCTGCATATATGAGGTTATTGATATTTCTCCCGGCAATCTTGATTCCAGCTTGTGCTTCTTCCAGCCCAGCATTTCTCATGATGTACTCTGCATATAAGTTAAATAAGCAGGGTGACAATATACAGGTTTGACGCACTCCTTTTCCTATTTGGAACCAGTCTGACGTTCCATGTCCAGTTCTAACTGTTGCTTCCTGACCTGCATACAGGTTTCTCAAGAGGTAGGTCAGGTGGTCTGGTGTGCCCATCTCTTTCAGAATTTTCCACAGTTTATTGTGATCCATACAGTAAGACAGTAAATTTTATATTATATGTGTTTTACTGCAATTAAAAATAATTTTAAAAATCCCCTGCACCCTGATAAATATACTTTTTCCCCCATGAGAGCAAGCATCAAGCGTGCTTAATCCAAACAACTCCACTGAATCATGTGAAGTAGAAAGTGAACAGGTATGCCCCCAGACAAGCTTTCACCAGGGCTGGGACCCCAACTGGACCAAAACATGTCATTTCACAGCAACACCGTATGGATCGCCTGGAAGCTGGACTATCCACACACAGGACTGTGTCCTAGGACTGAACGCCTCTCTCAGGCAGCAGAAATAGAGCTCCTGGTTCCACGTTCTCCTGCAGCCTGGTTTTGAGCTTGAGTCCCTGTCCTGAAACCAAAGATCCTTCACTTCCTCCTCCACCTGGGTGGAGACATCAGAATCAAGACTCTGGCTTTAAAGTTAAAAAAAAAAAAAAAATGAGTTCCTGGGGGAACTTCCCTGGGAGTCCAGTGGTTAAGAATCTGCCTTCCTGTGTAGGGGACACAGGTTCAATCCCTGGTCAGGGCACTAAGATCCCACAAGCCTCAGGGCAAGTAAGCCCATGCCCCCATTGAAGAAACCTCTGCAAGGCGATGAAGAGCCCATGCAGCCATAATTTTAAAAGTAATTAATTTTTAAAAATTAGTTCCCATAGCCGCTCTGGCTAACCCTCCAGTTGCTAGAATCCACGGCATCATTGTTTTTCTTCTGAAGCCCAGGATCCAGTCACAAGTAAAACACATGGAGCCTAATATTCTGTATCTCAGGATATAATAAGTACACATGGTCTGCACTGCGAGGAGCACGTGGTCCTACCTCCAGGGTTGAGGCAGGGCTGGAAAAGCCCAACGATAGCTATTGAGAGAAACTTCCATCAGGCTGACAGTATAAAGACAAATTATAATCTAGACCAGTGGTTCTCAAGGAATGGGCCTTGAATTAGAATCAGCATCATTTGAGAGCTTATTGGAAATGCAGCTTCAGAGGCACTGCCCCAGCTCTGAATCAGACATTCTGGGGACTTCTGGGGCTGGGACCCAGAAGTCTATGTTGTAGCAATCCTAATTCAGGTAACCCTGATGCCCACTCAACCCTGTGAGCTACTGGTCCTCACCTGTTGAGTCCCAACGTGCGTACTTGTAAGTAAAGCAAATTCCCATACACTATTCCAAAAGTCTGACTCACATCAGAGGCATGGCTTGAAAACAGGTTCCAGGCTAGCCAAGTTTATATAAGAAATCTAGCAACAGAAGATGCTGCTAGACTGGCACTGAGAGAGGAATCAAAGGACAGATCTTATTCTGTGAACAGTAGACCCCTGAGTCAGGAAGATCCCCCGGAGGAGGAAACGGAAACCCACCCCAGTATACTTCTCTGGGAAATCCCACGGACAGAGGAGCCTGGTGAGCTACAGTCCTCGGGGTCGCAAAGAGTTGGACACGACTTAGTGACTAAATCACCGCAGGAAGTTAGCAGAGTTCTGGTCCCAGCATGGATTCTGGAGACAAAACTCTTGCCAGGAGGAAATGGGGGAGTAGGGAAAATGTAAACAGAAAATGGAAAAGGTAAGGAAGGCTTAGAAAAGGCATTTAGCCCTGGGGAAGAAGAAGATGGAGATCCAACCATCAAAACTGGACACACGGTCCCGCCCCCATTTAATCTTAAGACTATCCACTCATCAGCCCAGGAGCAGAAGAGCTGAGGCAAGTCTCTCCAATGATGACTTCAGATTCCACCTGATGAGCTCAGCTGGCCCCCAGAGCACTGGGGGGAGTGAGGGGGTCCCTCAGGTCTGGGTCCACAGGTGGGAGCTATCTGGGAGGAGGGAAGAGGTGTGGATGAGGAGCCAGCACGCCCAGAAGGAGCTGGGCGCTGAGATCCTCCTGGGGAACGTTGCAGTGTCTTTTCAGTCTGAACTAAAACACGAATTCAGTTATGTTCATTTAAGGCATATTTTGGGCTTCCCTGATAGCTCAGTTGGTAAAAAATCCACCTGTAATGGGGGAGACCTGGGTTCAGTCCCTGGGTTGGGAAGATCCTCTGGAGAAGGGATAGGCTACCCACTCCAGTATTCTGGTCTGGAGAATCCCATGGAATCACAAAGAGTCAGACATGACTGAGTGACTTTCACTATTCACTAAGGCATATTTACCAGCCACACAACTGCGGTAGTTATCACACCCTTGATAAACAAGGTTAAGTTATCATGCCTACACACTACAATATACACCCCCTGCACAGACCCAAACCGAGTTTATAATAGTATGAACAAATGTCAGATCTCCCACGGGGAGCACTGTTTCAGACACGACAGTGCTTTTTAATTCCCTCCCTTTTCTCGGGTCACTATATTTCAAGTCTCCACAGAAGATGTCATGGTGGGAGGTCGTGCTTCTTAAGCGAGCCCTCCTTCACACAGACAGACCTTCCCTTCCCTCCTAAGGGTGGGTCTCACTCCCACATTCCTTCAGGTCCCTGCGTATTAGAATGACCCTTGTTCTAGCACGAGTCCATTATGTAGATAACACAAGGTTTTCAGTGTCATCCGATAGAACTCCATTTTCATGATTTCTCTTTAGGGTTAGTAAGTAATAGTAATGTCACAATAGCTCACGTATTATTATATTACACACACATGCACCCCACAGGCTCCCAAGTGAGCCTCATTATAAAGGAGGGGACTCCTGAAGTTGTGATGTCTTAACCCAAAGAGTCAGAGCTCCAATGGCAGGAAGAGGAAATACCTTGTCAGCCTAGTTGGGTAGAGAGTGGGGACACAGGGAGCCTGAAGCACTCTTCAAATTATATAGAGAAGGAAACTGCTTTCTTCTCCAATGACTACACCAACCCTGAACTCTTGAATTTCAGAGGAGCTCCATGATGGGGGTTCCAGGCTCTTCCAGGAAGACTGTTGAGTATTCACCACTTGCCACACAGACTGTCTCCCTCTGAGTCACCACAGAGAGCGCAGAGGCTGTAACCAAGTGTCTTCATCAAACGAATGGCTCTTCATCTCCAGGAAGAAGAGAAAATGCTCGCCCATGAAGAGTTTCATCATGTGGATAGATAAATAATGTTGCAGTGCTTCCAGAACTGTGGCATTCATTTTTACCCCCCATAAAAAAAATCACTCCCCAAATTTTCCCAAACACAGCATCGCCACTGAAAGCTTTTCCTCAGAGATAGCTAAACTCCTGGAAAGTCCATGTCATCTAGATTGACGAGGCCATGTTAAGAGACTTCCCCACGCCTGCCATGGCCAGTTGTCTGCCTGGAGCGGCCGTGAGGGAGTGACATCCATCAGGCCCCAATCGTCCCACGACCTGCCCGACAGCGT
Organism: Cervus canadensis; assembly: GCF_019320065.1. Lineage (NCBI taxonomy): Eukaryota > Metazoa > Chordata > Mammalia > Artiodactyla > Cervidae > Cervus > Cervus canadensis. Next base: position 11,241,493 of record NC_057408.1, read on the forward strand.
GATCTTCACGCGGCATCTGTTCCTTCCTGTCAGGAAGCACAGATGATGAACGACCAAGGAGACCATCTAACGGCTGCTTTTTTTAGCCATATTTTTAAATTGAAATATAGTTATCTTAGAGCGTTTCAGGTGAACGCCAAGTGAGGTGGTTATCCATGTATATATGCACATACATATTCTTTTTCAGATTCTCTTCCATTATAGATTATTACAATATATTGAATATAGTTCCCTGGGCTATACAGTAGGACTTTGTTGCTTATTTTATGTAGAGTAGTGTGTAGCCATTAATACCAAATTCCTAATTTATCCCACCCCTGCTCCACTTTCCCATTTGGTAACCATAAGTTTTTTTTCTATATCTGTGAGTCTGTTTTTATTTTGTAAGTAAACTCATTTGTATCATATTTTAGATCTCATGTATAAGTGATATTATGATATTTGTCTTTGACTTACTTCATTTAGTGTGATAATCTCTAGGTCCATCCATGTTGCAAATGGCATTATTTCATTTTTTTATGGATGAGTAATATTCCATTGAACATATTTACAAACAACCCATATATGTGTGTATATATATATATATGCAAGTAACCCATCTGTTACTTGTTACTATAACCCATATGCAAGTTACCCATATGTATATATATATATATATATACATATATATATACACACACAAACAACCCAAGTGGCCATCATGAATATATATGTGTGTGTGCGCATATGCTAAGTCGCTCAATTGTGTCCGACTCTGTGTGACCTTATGGACTGTAGGCCACGAGGATCCTTTGTCCATAGCATTTTCCAGGCAAGGATGCTAGAGTGGGTTGCCATGCCCTCCTCCAGGGGATCTTCCTGACCCAGGAATCAAACCTGTGTCTCTTACGTCTCCTGCATTGGCAGGCAGGGTCTTTACCACTAGTGCCTATATACATATTTATGCAAATAGCCAACTCATTGGAAAAGACCTGGTGCTGGGAAAGATTGAGGGCAGGAGGAGAAGGGGATGTCAGAACATGAGATGATTGGATGGCATCACCAACTCAATGGACATGAGTTTGAGCAAGCTTGGGAGATGGTGAAGGACAGGGAAGCCTGGCGTGTTGCAGTCCATGGGGTCACAAAGAGTCAGACCTGACTGAGTGACTGAACAACACATCTATATATATAATATGTATATATATACACTCACACACACATACATAGCACACCTTCTTAAGCCAATCATCAGTCAATGGGTCGATGAGTACTTGGGTTGTTTGTTTCCGTGTCTTGGGTTTAAAATGTTTCTTTTTTTTTTTTTTTTTGGCCTCACCGCGAGGCATGCAGGATCTTACTTCCCAGATCAGAGATTGATCCCATGCCCCCCGCCGTGGAGGCACAGAGTCTTAACTGCTGGGCTGCCAGGGAAGCCCCAAAATATGTCTTGAATAGATGGAGAAAACAGAGAAGCCTCAGAGTCATGGATAGAACTGAAACTACAGCATAGATCACAGCCTGCGCCTGGAAGAGCAAGATCAGCCCGTCCATAGTGGAGGACAAAGGTTGGGATGAGAAAAACGGATGAATGGAGAGAGTTGCCATCAGTTTGCAAAGGGCCTTTGGAAGCTCAGCTGGGGAATCTAGGTTTGACTGAGGACTAAATGCATAAGAGGTTCTTCTCCAGCAGCCCTCGTGGGAGCTGGATAAACACACTTGTAGATCCCCTTCTCTCTCTCCCACTCCTCTCACGCTCATCCTTCCAGGTCTGATGCCCAACCTGGACTGTTGCAGAAGCCTCTCGACTGGCCTGTCACCCGCACCCCCAGTTCACTCCCATCCACCCCACAGTTCATCTCCCTAAAACTCAGCCCCCATCAAAAGCCTGTTTGGTGGCTCCGCACTTCAAGTTAAGCAAACTCTCACCTCCTCACTCTTGAACTCAAGGCAACCCGAGCTCCACCCTCATTGCTTCCTTTCCCGTCTTTGATCTATTTCTTCATCCTGCAGTCAAGACAGACCCCAGGGACACACTTCCATTTCCACCTGCCTGACCCTGAGTGGTCCTCTCCCTGGAATGGTTTTCCGAGCTGTAAAACCAAGCAGGAAAGACAAGCATCCAGAGACGATGTAGGTAAGAACGGTCCATGTAGGTAGTGGGGCTAAGGAGGACCTCAGGAAGTGCCGAGGAGGCAGGGGTGTGTGTATGTGTGTGTGTGTGTGTGTGTGTGTGTGTGTGTGTGTACACACACCTGCAGAAAGAGGCACTGCAGCTAGTGGTTATGGACTCTGAAGTCAAGCAAGCTGACCTTGCACGCTGTATCCAGCATCTCTTCTTAACCCCGAGACCTCAGGTTAGCGCCTTAACCATTCCAGACTTCAGTTTCCCGTCTAAAATCTAAGGATTACCAATACCGTGTTCCTCTCAGGGTTACTGTGAGAGTGAAGTGAGATGATATATATAACTACACAGCATGGTGCCAGGCAAGCAGCAGATGCTAACTAAGAGTTAGCCCTGCTTTAGGCAGAGCTCGGAGAAACAGAGTGGACTCAGGCACATGTTTATTTCCAAATGTCTCCATACTGATCATTCTTCTCATTCACTTCCCCAAAGCTAAGCCCCTCCCAGTTCTTCTAGGGGTCGTCTCCTGCCGTTGCATCTTCAACCTTTACTTTCCATGAAAAAGTCCCTTTCCACCTGCAGACGTCTCACATCCCTGACCCAGTACCCAGCCATGTGCAGACTAAGTGAGAGGATACGGTCAAAAGCCGGAGTTTGGAGGGGAAGGCAGGGTGGGAGGTGTGGATGTGGAAGATGTTAGCGAAAAAGAGACATCTTTCAAACTAGTGGGCTCTCTGAAGAGAGAAGACAGAGAGAGGAGGAAAACCCTGGAACGGAACCGTGAGAGACGTGTGTCAGGAATCCGGGTACCTGCGAGGGAGGGCAGGCTGCTTCCAGGGATGTCCTGGAGCCTCCCTTCCCTTACACGGATGGCTCATGACCAAGTGCTGCTCCTGACTCTCCTCTTTTCCAGATTCTTCTGTCGTGTCAACACAGATGGCATGCACAGTTCTCCCTCACTCTGCTATCTCACCCAAAGTTCAACTTTACCCTGAAGTCCCTTACCTAGAAGTCCAACAGATTGACGGAACTCATCCTCCATATGTTTTGAAATGCAGTGAAAGTAGAGAGAGTTGATCAATATTCAAAGTTGTCCAGTACAAAATTGTCCTTTCGGAAAACCTACAGAGCAAAATGACAGCAAACCTATTTTTCTGTAGAGTTACTCTATTTCCTAATGCACTGAACGTCCAACATAACCCCAAATACAATCTTTGGAGGGTGGGTTGGATTAGGTTTGTATCGTTCCTTTCATCTTCTGTAAGTTTAACACCTAGCAACCTGAAAAGAAGGGAAGAGGCAGCAGTCACCCACCACGGCTGTAGGGCATGGGCCGAAGAACCACGCCCAGTACAGCAATCTCACCAGGGAGCCTGCTCTCAGACCTTACAGCCCAATCTTTGTAATTTATACTTTTACACTGAGGCTCTGTATGTATATTTATAGGAAAGGATACTCATCTTAAGGATATAAATTGATTCATTTTTACATATGCATGCACACCTGCTTGCAGGCTTCCCAGGTGGCCCAGGGATGCAGACTCCACCTGCACCGCAGGAGACACAGGGTTTGGTCCCTGGGTTGAGAAGATCCCCTGCAGGAGGAAAAGGCAACCCACTCTAGAATTCTTGCCTGGGGAATCCCATGGACAGAGGAGCCTCGTGGGCTACAGTCCATGGGATCGCAAAGAGTCACATATGACTTAGGCACAGCGCATGCATGCACGCACACCTGCTTGACCACCACACAAATCAAGATCTAGAATAATTCCGACCGCCCAGCGGTTTTCTACACGCCTCTTTCCAGTCCATACTGCTCTCCCCCCAAGATAAACACCACTCTGACTTCTCCCATTTGTAATTACTTTTGCCTATTAGTGATCACCTAAAGTGAGCCATGGGCTTCCTGGTGGCTCAGATGATAAAGCGTCTGTCTGCAATGCTGAAGACCCGGGTTCGATCCCTGGGTCGGGAAGATCCCCTGGAGAAGGAAATGGCAACCCACTCCAGGACTCTTGCCTGGAAAATCCCATGGACAGTGGAGCCTGGTAGACTACAGTCCATGGGGTTACAAAGAGTCAGACACGACTAAGCGACTTTACCTTAACTTACCTTACCTTAAAGTGAGCCATCCAGTGGGAATTCATTGGTTTGTAGCTTTTTTGCTCAGAATAATGCCAGATTCATTTGTGTTGTTGTGTGTATCTGTAGTCTGTTCTTACTGCTGTGTATTCTTTCTTTATATAAAAACCACAATCTATTCATCCAATCTCTGGTGGATATTCGGTTTGCTTCCATGTTTTTGTTATTTTGTTAGAAAGCTACTAGAACATTCTTAGACATGTCTTTGGTTGGTATGTACTTGTTTCTCTTGAATGTGTGTGTGTACATGTGTATGTATGAAATTTCCAGATCATAGGGTATGTACACATTCAACATTTTAGGATACTGCCCAACAGTGTTCCAAAGCAGTTCTATCATTTTATTATCCCACCAGTTGGAGGATTCTGGTCATTCATATCCCCATCATGGCCCAGTCTTGACCCAACTGTAACTTCATTTATAACAAAAGGACCTCTAAGCTTTCTTACCCTGAGATTTTCAGAATTGGGTTTTCTTTTGAACATCATCTATCTTCTAGAAGCAGAATATGAAGATTTTATTTCATCCACCAAAGAGAAGAAAGTTAGTTTTTTCACTGCTGCATTCTGCAAAGGACTTGGGATATCTAAGGAAAAGGCAGGTGCATATATAGAAAAATAAAGAAGAGAAATGCAGACTGGGGAGTGACCAGACTTACACAACTCCTGACTTAGGAAAGTGTTTTAATTTGATACATACCACTTGGGCCACCCACATACCTACTTCAGCCCAATAACACCATTCAGTGAAGAAAGCAATTGTCTCAGAAGACATCATCACTAAGAGAAGAACAGACTTGTAGCCAATGGGCTGGAGGAAAGTCTAAAAGGCTACTTTCGATCTGTACCGTAAGTTAGTCACCCCCACATGGATTTTGGCATCATCGGGCATTTTGTTGTCATTAGGAGTTTTCCTCCCCCTGGCTGTTCAGAAGTTTCAGATGAAATCTTTCTGATGTTTTTAGTGAAAGATGATATTTGCTTACCCATCATAGAAGATATTTCCTCTGCAGGAATGCTGTCGAACATGTTGCATTCACAACATGACACAAAGTCTAAAAAGCACAGAGAGACTAATTACTGGAGGAAAATGACACCAAAGGACCTATTTCCTCATGATGAGAATGACAGCCTGGTGCCCCGTTACCTGGCCCGATCGGGCAAATAGCCTGTGCAGCGCGTTTCTCTGGCTTTGCCTCACAAGCCACGGAGGAGGAAAGAGGCCTTCGGTCCTGTAACCAGCTTGGTGAGAAATCAAGACAAGCTGTCAGTCAAGTGAGGTCTAATTATAAGTCTCAATTCCAGTATTTATGAATGTGACAGAGAGTAAGCTGCATCTATCGACGGGGCCACGTGAGCTGATCCTTCTCTTAACGCCGTCATCTGAATTATCATCTCGACGCCTTGACACGTAGTGCTGGACGCCAGTAAAGCTGTGAAGTGAGGACCACCCCTCTTTGTCACTCTGCTGTGCTGCTTCTCATCAGCTGCCCAGTACCAAAAGGGTCTGTTCCTTTCCCTATCAGAAATCTCTTTATAAGACACAGAAAGCCATCTTTTCTTCCTTAAGAGGAATTTAAATCACCTCAAATCATTTTTCTTTGCAGTCACAAAAGATCCCATGTTGTATGATTCCATTTATATGAAATGTCCAGAACAGGCAAATCTATAGAGAAAGAAAGTAGATTAGTGGTGTGATGGGAGAGGTTGGAGGGGAATAGGGGGTGATTGCTAACAGATACGGGGTTTCTTTGGGGATGATGAAGATGTTCTAGAATGTACTGGTGATGGTATCTGTGAATACACTGAAAATCATTGAATTGCACTAGCCACCAGGTCACTTTAAAGTCCCTGTACACTTTAAATTAAATGGGTGAGCTGTGTGGTATGTAGATTATATTTCAATAAATCTTCGTTTTTTAAATCACTTTTTAAAAACTCTAGTCTTTTCCCGAAATGCAGGAAATTTCAAGCATCCAAGAGCAAATGAGGAAGTTTAAGAGTGAAGAGTAGCTAAGGAGGAGATGGCATCATTTCTGTTCCCCTGAAATCACTCTTATAAATTCAGTCTTGGTCACTACATTAGAAAAGGGGAGCCTTGCTTGATATCAATCAGGGATGCTCAAATTGTTTAACCCATAACCATTGTTGATAAACCTAAGTGTGCCATGACTTCCTTTGAGCAATTTGAAATTCAAAATAAATATGATTACAGGCAAATCCAAGCAATTATAGCACGGTCTCTCAAAGCTGATGCTATAGTCTTTGTTTAGAATCACAATATAGAGGGAGGATTATATATTGTTTCCAAAACAGCCTCTAACTTTCTTTTCATATCCTGTCAGCACTGGGAGGGACTTTAAGAAGCTCCCTTTATTTTTTTATTTTGAAAGATAATTGCTTTACAATATTGGTTTTATTTCTGCCATACATGAACATGAATTAGCCATAGGTGTACATATGTCCCCTCCTTTCTGAACCTCCCCCAGCCCCCACCCTTTCCCACCCCTCTGGGTTGTTACAGAGGCCAGCTTTGAGTTCCCTGCATTACGCAGCAAATTTCCACTGGCTACTGATTTTCCATATGGTAGTGCGTATATTTCCATCTACTCTCTCCATTCGTCTCACCCTCTCCTTCCTCCCCTCCCTCCACCTGTATGCATCAGTCTGTTCTCTCTGTCTGCATCTCCATCTTTGAAGACATTGATCAGCCAGACAGGCGCCAGCACCTGGCCTCCGAGAAGACAAGAAGATGAGACAGTGCTTGAGAAGGGTCAGGAAGCACGGAGTGGAGAGTGGGAGCGACAGTTGTCGAAGGGAAGAGCAGGAGCTGTGGGCATTTGCTTGCTGATAGAAAGTAAATTTGAGCAGAGAAGGATTTATAAGTAAACGGGGGAATTCAAGTTCATATCAGACCCCAGGATGTCATTCATTGGGAATAGTGTACCCAAGCAACCCCCTGCCCTGACTGTGATGGCATGGAATTCTATGTCACCCAAGTAGTTGATAGGATTAAACATTGTTATTCATATTAGCTTTTGTGACTATGATCATCCAGTGTGGTTATTATGCACTTTTAGAAAGCTCTTATCTTCTAGAAATTCATACTGAAACATTTGTAAATGAAATTATAAAATATATGGGACTTGCATCAGATCAATTCCAGTCATCTCCCCTCAGGCAAAGCGAGAGGGTATATACATGAAAAAAGCCTGAGGGTGAGTGGATAACTGTTGACAGTGGATGATGGGTATACAGGGTTCCATTATATTATTCTATTTATATGTGTTTAAAATTTTTCCATAATAAAAAGATTGTGAAGAAACACAGTGTTTTCAACCACATGGAATAACAGAGACTGGATTTATTCTCCTGCTTTAGAAAACTTAGAAAACCACTATGCATAAATATATATATATATAGAGAGAGAGAGACATATATATTGACATGTACATATATATGACAATTGTTTTGAGACATTGAGCTACAGGCAATGCATGAAGGGAAACAAAGTAAGTCAGCCCCATAATTGCTCCAGCTTGTGGCCCGGGGCGAGTTCCCAAGCGGTGACACAGGACGGAGGAACCCAGTTGAGGGCCAGCATTCCCGCTGGAAAGGAGGAGACAAATACTGACATTCCGGAAGACCAAGGCTTGTAGAACATAGAGGGCAGAGAACCAGAGAAGAAAGTGCTGGAAACCAAGGGGAGAATGAGACAGAGCTCCAGAATCGGTAATATCGTCCTCTTGGCTGTGTGCGCCTGAGAGGAAACTGCCCAAGGTCAGTGCAAACAGCACTGGAAAGCCGGAGGTTGAATAATTCCATAAACCAGAACAGAAAGACTGAGTAATACATGGAGTTCTCAGAAGAGTTTTTCCTTAGTAATGGAACTAAATTAACCCCAGACTAAAGGCAGATTTGGACTGACCTCACAGATCTTCAAAACAATCCTTGAAAGAATCAAACAGATGCCAAATAATTTAACTGCATGCCAGAACAAAGTTCAACAGATTTAAGGAAATACAAGGAAACCAAGAAGGCAGGAAAGTAAAACTCACAGTGTCCATCAGCCAATCAAAAAGCACTAGGCCTGCAAAGAAGCAGAAAAACATGACATATATCCAGCAGAAACGTCAATCAATAGAAATTTGCTTCTTGAAAAGTCAGTTAAGAAATGACAGAGATGATATAATTAAGATATTAACACATTAAAATAGGTATCATAAATGTGCTCTGAATTGTTTAAGAAGGTATAAGAAAATGTGAACATAATGAGAGGAATGGAAGATATGAGAAGAATTAAATGGAATATATGAAAACTACCACAGCAGAACAGTTTTAATGTACTAGATTGGAAAGCACTAAGGAAATAACCAGTGAACGGAAAACAAAGCCAGAGAAACTATCCAAAATGAAGCATGCAGAGGAAACAAAAAAGACCAAAAAAAAAAAGAAAAGAGTCTTGTTGACTGTGAGAAAATATCAGACGTCCAATATACTTGGAGTTCCAGGGAGAATGAGGAAGGGATAAAAACTATTTGCAGAAATAATGGCCAACATTTTTTCTAATTTTGATGAAAACTATAGACTCAGAGGTCTGAGATGCTCAACAAACAGACCTGAGAAGCTCAAGTAGGATAAACACAGAGAACCCCACTCCAAGGCTCATCAAAAAGACAAAAAAAATAACAGAAAAGCAGGGCTAAAAAGAAAATGCTAAAACCAGCCAAATAAAGAGGACATGTTAAATACATTCCATACACAGGAACACAAACAAGAATTCCCCTGTGAACATCTACACAAGCCAAAAGGCAATAGAGAAACACATTTAAAGTACTGAAAGAAACGAAGTCAATACCCCCAGATATATTTCAACGGTAAAGGTGAAATGAGACTCTTTCGCATGGACCAAAGCTGAATGAATTTATTACAAATATACCTGCATTATGGGCTTCCCTGGTGGCTCAGTGGTAAAGAATCCACCAGCAGTGCAGCAGATAGGGGTTCAGTCCCCGGGGCAGGAAGATCCCCTGGAGAAGGAAATGACAACCCGCTCCAGTATTCTTGCCTGGAGAATCCCATGGCCAGAGGAGCCTGGTCAGCTACAGTCCATGGGATCACAACAGAGTTGGTTACGATATAGTGAATGAACAACAACAATGCTTGCACTCTATAGATGCTAAAGAAAATCCTTTAGGCAGAGTAAGAATGAAGCCCAATAGATAAGAGATGGAAATTCGGATCTACGTGAGTGAAAAGCACCAGGGATGTTTGTGGTTTCCTCCTGACCTCTCCTGCCCCCTCATCTCCTCCTGACTTGCTCCCTCTGCCTCTCTTGGGTCCCGGAAAACTGCTTGTTATCTCCAATGGCTTCAATGGGAGCTTCTCCCCAAAGCCTTTCTAACCACCCACCCTCTCACCTTCATCCAGGCACTTGGTGCCCTTCTATTGAGCTCCGCAGATGCCTACACATTCCTCAAACTTTCTGTTTGTCCCACTTAGGGTTTTTCAGCTGGCCCCCACCTCAGACTGTGGCAACAGATGGCAGGACTCCGTCTTATCTTTGTGAGAAGCTCAGTGGCAATGAATGAATGCAAGTTGGCTGGACAAGAACCAATTGGAACATTTGCAAGAACACTGAGCAAGTCTCTGTCCATATTCGTTCTTCAGATATTGACTCACTTGTTCATTTATTCATCTGTGGAATGACTTCAAATTCATCACAGAAAGAGAAAGTTGATCTATAGCCTACTCATGAAAAACAAGCTGTCATCTGCAGCAGTTCTCCAGTGAGAGAAACCATAAACTTATCAAGTCCATCCTATCTATTATTTTACACAGAACTCTGAACCAATAAGATTTTCTGAGAAGCCAGTGAGGTTAGTGGTGGGAAAGGAGCCAAAGTGAGCAAAATCTGTTCCTTTACTGGAGTCAAACTGGTTAAAACACACACTTTTTTTTTTCACATAATACACAGTTGACTGCTTTCAACTCTCTACCTTACTTTATCTACCTTAAAGTGTTTAGCTAATATCAGAGGCAAATAGTTTTTCCTGCTAATCTAGTACTTTATTTTAAAATAAAGAAACAAATATTATAAGACAGAAAAGTATAAAGTTCAAATAATATCTCTATGCTATTTATAAACTTGTTTTTTATTTCCTTTGTGCTCCTTTCCACTTAAAATAATTGCTTGAGTAATCAAACCCTATTTATTTAAATATTCAATAACTACAAATGGCTTTGAATAGCTCACAAGTGTCTCAGAAATAAAACTGCTAATCACACTGAAGAGAATGTTTGACTTCCAGATATTTCCCCCGAAAACTGGATATTTTAACCTAGTTAAGAGGTTGATGGTAAGGTTATCGAAGTAGATTTTACAATTTTTTAAGAGTGTCTTACCTGCAACAGCCATCTGTTTCTAAGTTACTTCCTCTTTAAAAGCAGAAAGCCAAATGTTACCTTTAAATCTGTCTTTTTCTTTTTATAGATTAAACAGTATTTTTCCCACAATATCTCAGTGAAATGCTTCACTATTTCTAACAGCAGTTTTTCTAATTAACTGCCTGATTATTAGATGTTTCAATAATTTAAAAATAATTTATGGTCTTTTTTTTCTGATTGTTAAACGCTATAATAATATACTTGGGTTTTAGAATGAAAACCTCCAGGGGGCAGGAAATTTGTCTGCTTTTGTTGGGTTGCTGTTCCTCATGAATTCCTAGAGCCTAGACAAAAGTCTGTCACAGATTCAGAGTATAATTCCCTCCATAAACAGTGGAATGAATGAATGAGCTGTGTTCAGGCTGGGGCAGCCTCTAAAGTTTTCCTTGGGCACCTCTTACAGCCTTTGGAGTTGTTCTGCTTGGAAGTGAACTCTGGCCATCTGTTCTGTCTCATCCTGTCCACCTGATCTTTCTGTTTACAGTATGTTAATATATTTGATGACATTATCTAGCTTTGACTAACCATTTACAAATAGACCCCAATGATTATGAAAGAGGGGAAGGGGAACTGCGGTGCAGGCTCACATTTTGCAAAGAGATTTCCTTTAATCCACTGGGCTTTCAGCAGAGTGCCACGTTTCACACCACCATGGACCCTGAACTCAAATGCTTGCTTCATTTTCCAGTACTGCTTTTCAGGTGTTCTCAGAGGGTTTCATCTTGAGAGTAACCCAAAGCCAGATTATATTCCCAACTAAAACATCCCATGGCAAACCTAAACCCAGCCTAAACCCTGAAAAGAGGCAGAGGGAACCCAGGCACCAAAATCCACTTGCTCTTTTAAACAATCTGGCTGGCTAACTGGCCAGGATCAGAGAAATACCCTGAGCCAGGGTAAAAGCCTAATTAACCTTAAAATGGGCTAATCTATAAAAAGAAAAAGGAAGGAAATAATGCCATTTGCAGCAACATGGATGGACCTAGAGATTATCATACTAATTGAAATTAGAGAAAGATAAATACTCTACGAGATCACTTACATGTGGAATCTAAAGTACGACACAAATGACCTTACCTATGAGACAGACTCACAGACGTAGAGAACAGACTCATGATTGCCAAGGGTGGCGGGAGGGATGAATTAGGAGTTTGGGGTTAGCAGATGCGAGCTATTACATGTAGAATAGATAAACAACCAAGTCCTACTGTATAGCACAAGGAAGTATATTCAGTATCCTGTGATATAGCACAATGGAAAAGAAAATGAAAAACAATGTATATGTATATATATATATATATATATATATATACACACACACACACACACACACACACACACACACACATATGTATAACTGTGTCACTGCTTTACAGTAGAAATTAACACAACATTGTAAATCAACTATACTTCATTAAAATAAATTTTTTTTAAAAAATAGGCTGATCTTATGTGGTGTGCCCACAACCTCCACAAGTTGTCTGATGCAAGTCTTTCCAAGGTCTGAACTACAGAGACTCAAGAGGGATCAACCACCAGATTTCTCCATATTCTGGCTTATTCAGGATACATTCTGAAGTATCCAAACTCCCTTATGATAGAAGAGATGTGCTCATAGCCTATAAGGCAAGGATTTCGAAGATCCAAATGGGTGTGGGTGAATCAGCACCTTTCTAAATGTCTGTCATGTAGATTACCAACACTGTTTGGAATGCTTTTCAAAGCTGACGACCTGACATTTTAGTTGGTGGTAAAGATGTTAATTTACTAAATATCATTGCAAACACTATGCCTACTCATTTTTTTTTTAAAGCAAGATCATGAAACCCACAAGGTACATTTATTTCAGCAACATTGTTTGGTTCAAAGGAGTCATAAAGACTTCTAGTTGAAGAAAATCATGTTTTGCTATGATTGCTGAAAAATCCCCACCCATTTTCATCAGAAGATAGTTCCAACTTATAATTAAAATAAACTATTTCAAAGGACACTTAAGGCACCTATGTTTAGTAACCTCCCATCCTTTCAATGCATTCCGCAGAGGAAAGGGGAGCATGGTTATTTTAGGGTCTTAAAATCACTGGTCACAGAACCCTGTGGCGTTTTAGGGCAAAAGGCTTACCTTTGACTCAGTGTTAAACATCTTTGATCATTTTCCTGTATCAGTTGTATAATCCCATATTTTTACAAGCTTCCTTCGAAAGACAACAAACTGCATGTATTGTGTATTTACATATCACACATTTCATACTGTACATTCTTTCATTTTTAAAAGCCTACAAAGGATTTGAGCTAAGTGAATATAAGAAGAAAGTCACAGGAATTTATCCAAAGCAATGACTATTTTATTCTATAATTTGCTTGCCTAAATTGTTTCAGAATGATGCTTCCTTTTAATAACAAAATTCCCACAAAAAGTGAGTGATATGGGAATCTAAATGCACTTCCCAGACTTGCTTCCCCTGTAATATCTGTAATAGAACAATCCTGAATTAGCTGCTACTTTCCATAATTCTTGTCAGCAAAATCTATCAGTAGTTCTAACTCTGATTATACACGCTGGTAATGTAATTAAACATGTTTTAAGCCTATCTCTGATGTCACAGTTTCAAATATAGCCACATAAATTTTAGCTATGAGTATTTCATACATAATTTATATATACAAATGTGTTTGCATGTGTACCTGGATTAAGGATAATAAATGTAAATTATATAATTTATATCTATATATGTTTAACTGTGTTTAGTTTCAATCAGACAATGGTTTGATATATATTTTTTAATGAGGGAAAATCCTACTGCAATATTAAGATTTTGTGTTCTGCAGACTTCATTTCTTAGTATTTTTTTAATTAAAAAGACAAATACATTTCAATGTTCTTTTTAGTAAATGTTATGCTTCCTGTTCCAAAACAACCTTAAGTTTATAAATAAGAGTTAATGAATCCAAGAACCATGTTATTCCATGAGCTTGTGAACAAACAGTTTAAAGTCAAACTCGAATTCTTTCCAAGTTGGATTTGCACATGATGCCGTTTATAAACACATTTTGAGGGACAGAGGGAGTGGTTTTGTCTTGTTTTGTTTTTCTATATTTTTAATAGACAAAATTACAGTTCTGCCTCGGAAAAGACTTAAAGATTAACTGGATTTCTAAACCCATCAGAAAAATGAACTTGTGCTAAGTAGGGGATTTCTCAGGAATCTCCACCCTGCACTGTTTTGTTTTTTTTTTTCTCTCCGGGAACATTCTAGACGGAAGCATGAATGGTTCTGAAACAGTTTGCAGGATCACATGACATCCTGTTCGTTGAAGATCAAGGGCGCGTGCGTGGCATCCATTCCTGAAACGTGGATCCGAACAAGATCCTGAGAGAAGTAACGCTAACCTTGGCCTCCAGCACGCCGTCACTTGTCCCTTTTGTGATTGTGACAGGCACTCCCCCAGTACACTTTCCACTCCCATGATCACTTCATCCCTCCTCTCTCTGCTGCCAAAGACAGTGGAGTTCCCAGAGTTTTGACACCTTGTAAAGACATTCCAGTGGATTCTAGCACACCCAAACAGATGGTGTGAAAGGAATACAGGGGAAGAAAATACAGGCCTCTGCCAGATTCTCATGTATTCTAGGTAACATCGTGTTCCAGGGGAAGAAAAAAAAAATAGAAAGGAACTGATATCATTGTTACCGCCTGCTTCCTAAGCCAAGCCACCACGCTTCTGCCAAAGATAACAACGTCTTTAAGATGGTTACAAAACTCCCGACATCATATGAGGCAAAAGAACTGGGCCTACCAGGGGGTATAAAACAATAATCTGTATTATTGTTATACTGTGTTACACTGACACATGAAACAGAATTTTTTTTTTCCCTTTGAGCAAGGAATAACATCCAGCTCAAAATAACATCTCTGCTTCTTTTCCTTGTCCAGGGTGTGCAAATATCTACTGAGTTTCTTCTCTGAAAGCTAGTGACATGAGAACAAAGTCTATATAAGATAGACATTAAAGAACAATTAAATACTTTTCCTCCCAGGTGTTTAAATAAATACATTCACAGACACAAATACACAAATAAGCACAAGAAAAGATGTTTAACATCATTAGCCATTAGGCAAATGCAAATTAAATCCACAGCGAGATATTATTATACACCTATCAGAATGTCTAAAATAAAAGAGTGACAACACCAAATCCTGGCAAGAATATGAAGAAACTGGATCGCTCAGACATTGCTAGTGGGAATGTAAAATGGAAACAGTTTAGAACTTTGGAAAACGGCTTGGCAGTCTCTCTAAAAACTAGACTAGCAACTACTATACAACCCAGCAACTAGTCTCTTAGGCATTTCTCCCAGAGAAATGAAAACTTATGTTCACACGAAAAACCTGTACATGGATGTTTATAGCAGTTTTATTAATAATAACCCAAACCTAGAAACAACCAGATGTCCGAACTGTGCAAACTGTGGTTGGTTAACCAAATGGTGGTATCCCCACGCTGTGAGAGAGAGGTGGGCTTGGCTATCAGAGGGCATCAGGAGGGCGCCTTGTGTGGGGGGAATGCTGTGAGTCTGACTGAGTCAGCGTCAGCATCCTGGGTCACCCGTTTCCAGTGTTACCAGACGGTACCAGTGGGGGGAACAGGCCAGGGGTGTGTGCAATCTCCCTGTGCTATTTCTTACTACTGCACAGGGATCTATGAAGCTCTCCAAATAAAAAGTTCAATGAGAAACTATAACTCCTCCTTACAGACATAGAAAACAAGCTCATGAGTATCAAAGGAGAAAGAGGGGAGAGGGCTGAATTCACAATTTGGGATTAACAGATACACATAACTGTAGACAAAATAGATCAACAAGAATCTACTGCATAGCACAGAGAGCCACATTCAATCTCTTGCAATAACCTGTAATAGAAAAGAATTGTAAGAATACATACAGCATATACACATTACTATACAGAAAATAGATAACTAGTAAGTAAGTAGGACAGAGAACTCTACTGAGTACTCTGTAATGACCTATGTGGAAATAAAATCTAAAAACGAGCAGATACATGGATATGTATGACTGACTCACTTTGCTATAGAGCAGAAACGAACACAGCATTGTAAATCAACTACACTCCAATGAAAAATTAAATAAGTAAGTATATGCATATATATGCACATTAAATAAGTAAATACATACATATATTTACTTATATACACATGGGTTTGATCTCTGGTTAGGGAACTAAGATCCCATATGCCACACAGCATGGCCAAAAACAAAACAAAACTCTTGTTACAATAAAAATTTAATCTATGTAAAGACACAAAGGAAAATACAGACCTTTTAAACTGATTAATTTGAAGATTATAGTGATCAAATAAGATTTCTTTTAAATCTCCATATTATAATAGATTAAGAAACTCTGTGTGTGTGTGTGTGTGTGTGTGTGTATATAAAAAACAACAAATTACTTAGTTTTAATGACGAAAGGGGCTACTACCCTGTCCATGTCATCATCAACCGACTAAAAAGCTCTAGATCAGAGAAAGAAAACTATGAGTATTCTACCAAGGATCTAATGGATGGATGATATAAACATTAAGGCAGCAATATGCTCCCTGGGTGTGCAGAGATAAAATTATTAAAGCACCATTCTCTGGTTATAAATTTGACTTGTCTAGAGGCCATGTATACTCTCTCATCCTTGTCCCTGGGGCCCAATGACATGAATTATTAAATGACTAGCCAAAGATGCCCATCAGCAGACAAATGGATAAGGAAGCTGTGGTACATATACACCATGGAATATTACTCAGCCAGTAAAAAGAATTCACTTGAATCAGTTCTAATGAGACGGATGAAACTGGAGCCCATTATACAGAGTGAAGTAAGCCAGAAAGATAAAGACCAATACAGTATACTAACGCATATATATGGAATTTAAAAAGATGGTAACAATAATCCTACATACAAAACAGAAAAAGAGACACAGATGTATAGAACAGACTTTTAGACTCTGTGGGAGAAGGTGAGGGTGGGATGTTCAGAGAGAACAGCACTGAAACAAGTATACTATCAACGGTGAAACAGATCCCCAGCCCAGGTTGGATGCATGAGACAGGTGCTCAGGGCTGGTCCACTGGGAAGACCCAGAGGGATGGGATGGAGAGGGAGGCGGGAGGGGGGATCGGGATGGGGAACACATGTAAATCCATGGTTGATTCATGTCAATGTATGGCAAAAACCACTACAATATTGTAAAGTAATTAGCCTCCAACTAATAAAAATAAATGGAAAAAAAAATAAATGACTAGCCAACTTTAAGGTACAGAATCTCACTTAGAACTGGCTTGTAACCCACACAAACAGAAAACTCATGAGCCTGGCTTCCTTGCTTTTCCTGCTTGTCAGTCCACACCCATATTTCTTTATTAGACACCAAAAAGTCACATCAGAGAAGGAAGAAAAGCCACAGTTCCGCAGGCTCCTTTGGTTCTTGCGATGCTCACCCACATTCTCGTGGGTGTCTCATTAGCTCGCGTCTCATTAGCCATTTGCTTTTTCTCCAACTCTGGCTCTTCCTGGTCTGTTATGTCTCTTTCTTCTGATATGTTCTTTTCCTCTGCTTCTCCCTCAGCCCAAAGCCTGCCATCCCCTGGTCTCCTTCTTTTTCCTCTCTCCCCAAACTGGCCTTGCCTCTGCTCCAGCTCATTCCACCCCACTCAGCTAATGGCTCCTCTTTCTTGCACTTGAATCTCCCTACTTCACAGTTACACAATCCAAAAGTCAGTCATATATGGGCCAACGAAAAAGAAAACTATTTGGTTCTTAAATAAATCTTTTTGACTCTACAAAATCCCTTAAGTAAAACTGTTTTGGGCTTTTGTTCATTTGCTTGCGGTTGTTGTTTAATTACACGTGACATCCCCCAAGCTCTCCAGAACACCCTTCTGCAATGGGACTTTGACCCAGAGGGCAGATGAGGACACATATCTTTCCAACTGCCTACCCTACATCTGGTGGCTCAGACAGTAAACAATCCACCTCAGTGCAGGAGACTCAGGTCCGATCCTTGGGTCAGGAAGATCCCCTGGAGAAGGGAATGACAACCCACTCCAGTATTCTTGTCTGGAGAACTCCATGGACAGAGGAGCTTGGCAGGCTACAGTCCATTGGGTTGCAAAAAGTTGGACGTGACCGAGTAGCTAACACTGACACTACACTTTTTCACACATCTGTCTCCCTTCTCCTTTCAATAAACCACTCCTTCCTCTCTCTGTCTTACCCAAAACTCCCTTGTATAAAACTATGGCTTTATGTTTCTTACACAAGTATGATACCACACACACACACACACACACACAATACATAAACACACACACACCAGCAACTTTATTTTCAAGTAAAATCAATAAATGATGATCATTTTGTGCTACAATTGGTCTAAACTCTGCCCCAACACATATTATTCTGTGTTCCTTGCTCTTAAAAACTTGATGGGGTGGGTCAGGGGTGGAGGAGGTTACCATACCCACGAGGAAAAGCTACTCATGGGTGATTTTATTGCTGCCTATAGACATCAGCACGAGGCCTTTAGCCTAATCACTGGCAGACAGAACCAGGCCAAATGAAAAAACAAAAACAAAAAAGAACAATCTCTGGCTGTTAGCACACCCTCGTAGGCATGCAATGCCCACTGAGTTATTGCTTCCATTGTTTTGCTTTGTTTTTTCACTCAGCCATTTTATGGTCACTGTGGTGACGTACTCCAAACAGGATCATTTAGAAAACAAAATAACCAATACATTATTGGAAATTTTTAAATGTGCAAACTAGGCTACCCCCTTACAATGAAGCCGTTTGTGCTTTTCACTGTGGATCACTTATCGTGGGGGGCAAGGTGGGGGGAGAACGTGCACCATGTACTTGAAGTAAGGGAAAGGCAATGAATTAATGATTTACATGATTACCATAAAGTTGAAAAATCACATGGACTCGATCTTTCCAGTCCTGGAATCTCTTCAGAAAGGTCAGGTAGTCCTCAAGTGAACGCTCAAACACAGATGGTTCTCATTGGTCAACTGGTGATATATGTGTTTTCTGTGTGATTCTGAGAACTCAACGTGGAAGCAATAAATTATATTAAACAAGAATCAGTGATGAAATAGCTCAAAATTAAGAAATAACTTCAGGATTTTGAGTTGCATGTGGGAAAGCTAAGACATTTATTTTGCCTATAAATGCCTGAAGAATAATGTTTCAGTAATTTGTTGTTCTATAACAAGCCTAACGGCTTAGAACAGCAATCGGTTATTTCTCAGAAGTCTGTAGGCAGGCTGAGCTCAGCTGGGCAGCTCTTCTGCTCCTGGACATGCAGTGTTAGAGGACCCGTGTGGGGCCATCCGGCTGTAAGTGCAGCTGGAGCTAGATCATTCAAGATGGCGTCTCGTCTCCCAGAACCTCTGTCCTGTGACTTCTCCTCATCGACCAGCTGAGTCCAGGCTTCTTTCATGAGCAGCGAGTGCATGGTGGGGGGCTGGAACCAAGGTAGAAGCTGACATACTTCTTAAAAGCGAGGCCCATATCTGATCCAGTGTCACTCTTGCTGCAGCCTGTTGGTCAAACCAAGTCAAAGTCAGACAGGATCAGAAGGGAGAGGAGATAGAAGTCACCTATTGGTGGAGGAGCAGCACGCATGTTCATACATAGGAGCTTTCAGCCGCCATCTTTGGAGACAATTCTACCACAGAAGAGCAGGAGGTATTAAATACAGACTCCTCTTCCTGCAATAAGGATGCCTCGTTTAAAACAAGGATCTTGTTCTCATTTCAAAGTCGGTAAAAATAATAATGCTTGCATCCTTGCAAAAAAAATATTATCTATTTTTCCTAAGACTGCTAAAAAGAGCCCCTTACTGGCCAGCCAGTGGGTCTCCAAATTCCCAGCGTCAGAGTCATACCTTTGAGTTATATCATCTTCAGAAGTCCTGCCTAAAAATGCAAGTACATCTGGTAGGGTCAACCATGAACGCCTTTGGGTGAATCTAAGCTTAGCAACCCCATTCGTGGGCGATCTCTGAGGTGGAATTCTTGCTCCACAGCCAGTGGCTGGACTTTGGGCATCTGGAAGACTTTGAAATCACTTTCAAAATGTTGTGGTTGTTATGTGCATTTTTCACCAGTTTCTCAAATGGGTCAGATACCAAAAAGGTTAACACTCACTATTCTAAATGCATGATCACAAAAAGTCTCACTGGGGAAAAGGTAAAGCTAAGAGAGTTATCTCTGGTGAGTAATTCACAGTGTACCTCTTAATTGTCCTCTAATTATTTAATATTCTTTACATTGTGTGTGTCTGTAACAGACCACATCTCTGCATGTGTAAGGAAACATCTTCACTTTGCATTTGTATCCTCCGCTGGGAAGAATCTTATAACATCTTCAATGTGCATCTGGTCCAGTTATCAAATCATGTTCCTTGGAACCCTCCTGGGGCTAAACGAGGCCAAGTAAGGGCATCCTTGCCAGGAAAGCCCAGGGGATGAGTGGAGCTCAGACTTGCCCCATTCACACTGAGCAATTCTATCTTTGATCCTCTTTTATTGCTGCTTCTGCTGCTAAGTCGCTTGCATCGTCTCTGACTTTTTGTGACCGTATGGACTGTAGCCTGCCAGGTTCCTCTGTCCATGGGATTCTCCAAGCAAGAATACTGGAGTGGGTTGCCATGCCCTCCTCCAGGGCATCTTCCCCACCCAAGGATGGAACCTGTCTCTCTTACGCCTCCTATATTGGCAGGCAGGTTCTTTACCACTAGCGCCACCTGGGAAGCCCTCACTCTTATTAAATGTATGCAAATGTTTTTCTTTGAATAATGAGTCCTGAGGCTAAAAGAAGTTTGAGAATTAATAACAAGCCAATGCCCCCATTTCCAATTGATTTTTAAAAAATGATATTCGGTGGGTTTAAATATCTTTCTCAAAGTCTGGAGTCAGCGGAACTAGAGATTTGTGTTCCCCAACTCTTGATACTGTTTAATTTTTCTAGTCTACACCCTACCTCCCCACCAAGAACCAGCCTTACCACCTTCTCAGAGGACAGTTTTCCTCATACCCCAATACATGTTTTCCTCTCTGGCAGAAAAAAAAGTGTCTACAATCAGGAAAAGCCAGTTGATGTCAGAACCTCATCAGAATTTCAAGGGAAGAAAGCAGCCTGGACTGAACACCTGGCTGGGATATGGAAGGGAAGAAGGGTCCTGAAGAACCTAAGAAGGACTTCCATTCCAGTGGCTAAGACTCCATGATCCCAATACAAGGAGCCTGGGTTCCATCCCTGGTCAGGGGACTATATCTTGCAAATCAGAACTAGAAGTTTCTATGCAGCATGCATAAATACATAAACACTTAAAAGAGAAAGAAAGAACCCAAAGAAGAGATTATTTCCAAGTTGGCTTCATTATTAGATTGTGAAATGGCTCTGACTCTTCCCAGAGCTCTCTTTTTCCATCAAAGAATAAATTTGAAGTAGCAGTCAACTGCATTCTTTTTTTCTTATGTAATGCAAAAAAATCACACTGTTCCTGATCACTTAATTCCCAACAGCTAGAAAGTGCATTTCAAAGTCATCCACCATATTCTAAGCCTTCCAAAACGCCTAAAGGAAAGAAATGCTAGACGAACCCCAATAAAGATATGTGTATAGATTTCTATACTTGGAATGTTAATGGGCCTTGACTAAGACCACTGTGATTTTAATACATTGTATTGTTTTATTCCTACTGTATTTTTAAATAGAACATCTCAAAACAATTAGATTAATTAAATATCCACGGGGATTCAGGAAATGTTTTCCTATCACACTTGGGGACTTGACCAGCTCAGCTCCTTAGATTTTTTTTCAGAACCTCTTAATGAAGGATTCTCACTTCATCAGAGCCTTGACAACTATTTCAAGCTGTCATTAAGGAGAACATTTCAGTACCTGGAAATTTTTAAGACTTCTTGAGACTTCAATTTGCCAAATGTGGCTGTTTAGCAGGAGCCATCCTTCTCCATGAGTGGCACACTTTCAAGCTCCCTGGCTTATTGTCTGAGAATGCAAAGTGGATTGTGGTCTTGGGGAGTAAAATACAGGTTAGAAAGGTTAGAAAAAGCCACCGCGCAATTTTTATTGTCTATGTTTCGTCAAGACACCGAAAGTTGGAAATGTCACCCCATGCTAATAACACAGTATTAGTTACACTTGACTGCTTTGCTGGAGCCAAACCAAAGCCACTTCTCTTCTCTCAAGCCGAAATTTTGAGAGCGGCCAGCTTTTTAGGAAAACAAAAGCTGCCGTAATCTCGAGGAGAGGCTGGTGTCAAACCACGGGAGTTCTATCAAAGACCATATATTATCATGAGCTCCAAACATTAAAGAACTCTGTAGCATGACAAGCTCTAAGAAAGAAACTCTTAAAAGAGATTCATTTTTCTCCATGATGTCAACTGCAAGAACAAGCCAGCGGTGAACAAGAGGTTAGGAGTTGGAAATGAAATGATGATGGGTTCCTTGGCTTCATGGCCAACTCATTTTATGACCTTGGGATAGGCATTTCAGTCATCTAAATGTCTCTACACTGAGATTTCCTGTTTATTCTCTTTCAAGTGTGGAGTTTGCATAGCTGCATGGAAGATTCTTCTCCTTTGGTAGAATGACATGGCAGTCAGCGTCCGGGAAAGGCTACCTGTACTCTGCTGAAGCAGCAGAGCATGGTGGTTAAGAGCAGAAACTCCACCCAGGATGAGAGGGCTCCACACCCTGGCTCTCTCCTTTATATTAACTCTGTGACCTCGGACAAACTATTCTAGCTTCTGTGTCTCCATGTCTCCAATAGGAAAACGATAACAGCAGCAGTGCTACTGGCTAGGGTAGAAGGATTAAATGCATTAATGATTGGAACCACTTAGAATAGTGTCTAGCATATACTGCTGCTGCTGCTGCTAAGTCGCTTCAGTCATGTCCGACCCTGTGCGACCTCATAGATGGCAGCCCACCAGGCTCCCCCATCCCTGGGATTCTCCAGGTAAGATCACTGGAGTGGGTTGCCATCGCCTTCTCCAATGCATGAGAGTGAAAAGTGAAAGTGAAGTCGCTCCGTCATGTCCGACTCTTCACGACCCCAAGGACTGTAGCCTACCAGGCTCCTCCGTCCATGGGATTTCCCAGGCAAGAGTACTGGAGTGGGTTGCCATTGCCTTCTCCCTAGTATATATTAAGTGCTATAAACTAGGCTTACAGTTAGGACCTTACAACTTAAGTCAAATGCATCTGTGTATAAAAACGGATAACTAATGAGAACCTACTGTAGGGCACAGGGAACTCTCTACTCAGTGCTCTACGATGCCCTAAATGGGGAAGAACTCCAGAAAAGGAGACACATATATACATATTGCTGATTCACTTTGCTGTACGGCAGAAACTAACACTGTAAAAGAACTATACTCCAATTAAAAAAAATTTAAGGAAACATTTTAAAAAACTCATCAAAATATTTCTCTTTTGTTTTTAAGCAGCCTCCTTCCTCACTGACGGAATTAGATTGTTTAAATGAATAGAAACTTATTTCCCCATAGAAACTGCTGGAAATTACAATGCATGATAGAATAGTGTTCATTCAAGACTTCAGATCAGACATGAATGACAGAGAAGAAAGACCAACCCTTCAATTTCTTCACTGTTTAGCTACCTGGAGACTGAACCTGAGTGATCCTATTGTATTGAAAAAGTTGAATCCAAGAATGATGAAAGAGTTCACAGTATTGAAAAGGTAAATGATATTAGTCATCTAACCCAACACCTTAGTTTTATAGATGAGGAAATGGAGGCACAGAGAGGTAAATATCTGGTTGCCTTCAGTTCAGTCGCTCAGTCATGTCCAACTCTTTGCAACACCATGGACTGCCTCACGCCAGGCTTTCCTGTCCATCACCAACTCCTGAAGCCTACTCAAACTCATGTCCATTGCGTTGGTGATGCTATCCAACCATCTTAACCTCTGTCGTCCCCTTCTCCTCCCACCTTCAAACTTTCCCAGCATCAGGGTCTTTTCAAATGAGTCAATCTTCGCATCAGGGGGCCATAGTATTGCAGTTTCACTTCAGCATCAGTCCTTCCAATGAATATTCAGGAATGATTTCCTTTAGGATGAACTGGTTGGATCTCCTTGCAGTCCAAGGGACTCTCAAGAGTCTTCTCCAACAGTTCAAAAGCATCATTTCTTCGGCACTCAGCTTTATAGTCAAATTCTCACATCCATACATGACCACTGGAAAAACCATAGCTTTGACTAGACAGACCTTTGTTGGTAAAATAATGTCTCTGCTTTTTAATATGCTGTCTTGGTTGGTCATAACTTTCCTTCCAAGGAGCAAGTGTCTTTTAATTTCATGGCCGCAATCACCATCTGCAGTGATTTTGGAGCCCAAGAAAATAAAGTCTGACACTGTTTCCTCATCTATTTGCCATGAAGTGATGGGACCAGATGCCATGATCTTAGTTTTCTGAATGTTGAGTTTTAAGCCAACTTTCTCACTCTCTTCCACTTTCATCAAGAGGATCTTTAGTTCCTCTTCACTTTCTGCCATAAGGGTGGTGTTATGTACATATCTGAGGTTATTAATATTTCTCCCGGCAATCTTGATTCCAGCTTGTGCTTCATCCAGCCCAGTGTTTCTCATGATGTACTCTGCATGTAAGTTAAATAAGCAGGGTGACAATATACAGGTTTGACGCACTCCTTTTCCTATTTGGAACCAGTCTGTTGTTCCATGTCCAGTTCTAACTGTTGTTTCCTGACCCGCATATAGGTTTCTCAAGAGGCAGGTCAGGAGGTTTGGTATTCCCATCTCTTTAAGAATTTTCCAGAGTTTGTTGTGATCCACACAGTCCAAGGCTTTGGTATAGTCAATAAAGCAGATGTTTTTCTGGAACTTGCTTTTTCAATGAATCAGTGGATATTGGCAATTTGATCTCTGGTTTCTCTGCCTTTTCTAAATCTACCTTGAACATCTGGAAGTTCATGATTCACATACTGTTGAAACCTGGCTTGGAGAATTTTGAGCATTACTTTGCTAGAGTGTGAGATGAGTGCAATTGTGCAGTAGTTTCAACATTCTTTGACACTGCCTTTCTTTGGGATTGGAATGAAAACTGACCTTTTCCAGTCCTGTGGCCACTGCTGAGTTTTCCAGATTTGCTGGTATATTGAGTGCAGCACTTTCACAGCATCATCTTTTAGGCTTTGAAATAACTTAACTGGGATTCCATCACCTCCACTAGCTTTGTTAGTAGTGATGCTTTCTAAGGCCCACTTGACTTCACATTCCAGGATGTCTGGCTCTAGGTGAGTGATCACACCATTGTGGTTATCTGGGTCATGAAGATCATTTTTGAATAGCTCTTATGTGTATTCTTGGCTTCTCTTCTTAATATCTTCTTCTTCTGTTAGGTTCATACCATTTCTATTCCTGGTTGCTTTAATGTACCAAAATTATATTAATAACTACTGGTTTCAAACAATAATTAATAGTGTCAATATGCTTGCCCAAAATGTTATAACTAATTCTAGTATTGCTGCTATTACTTGGATTGTGTTTGAAAATATATAGCTTGCCACACTGGAAAATTATTTATATTTCAATCCTGGGCTTTGGACCCAAAACGGTATTGTCCATCTTAACCACTCTCCTCTTAAACATATTTGTATCTCTACGATTTTTATCATTTCAAGAAACCAAATTTACCACCACATGACCAAAAATGTAATCCTAACTTTTGCAAAATACACCAAATTAAGGAGATGATTGTATTCAGGCTATTATAATAAGGAGAATGTTCATTAGTAGTGAGTATCTCAAAGAAAATAAAGAGGTCTAGAGTTTGCAGAGGTAGGTAAACAATGGAGTTGCCGAGGAGTATTAAAAAGTTTCTTTAAATTGAAGTAGAGTTTATTGACAATGTTGTATTAATTTCTTCTCTAAGAGATTCATATGGAAGGATGGAAATAGATCTTATCTCATAATGTACTGAGCAATGTTATTCTTTAAGGTTTGTCATTCCCAGGAACTCACAGGGTAGAGGGATTTCTAAATCGTCCTACTGTTCTCTATGAGCACAGGTCTAACGGAAAGCTCAGCACTGTCACATCTTTGAGGGTAATTTTTAAAATACACCCCAGTCCTTAAGCAACTAACCACTCAGTCTCCTAAAGTGATCCCCTTGACAAGACAGCTGCCATTTAGATATTGTACAACGTAGATGGGCTTTTCCCCCAAGTAGTTTTAATATATTTTATCTGAAAATGACATCATTTTTCCTGATGACACCTTTCCCCATTTTTATCTTAAAAAACTTTAAAAAACAAAAAGTATACCACATCACTGCTGAAGGACTTTAGCTCTACCTGAACACACCCACTTGAGCACATCCTCCATGAGGCCATCTTACTTGTCAAAAAACCTGGGGCTTCTTGACATAATATTCCTCAAATTATTAGCACTGGGAGTAGAAAGTGAGATAAACTGAATTTCTGAAAGTCATTTGATTCTTGAACATAGAAGCAGTTGGTTCAATATCAGTAGAGAGGGATACTATTTCTAACATGGCATCGCTCTAATTTCCAGGTGAAAGGGCTTGGTAGAATGTGTGTGTGCACATGTGCACAAGCATGTGTATGTGTGTATGTGTGTGTGTAAGAAAAAATTGGGAAAGGCTTTGAAATTTGTTGATTTTCCTGACTAGTTCACCTATGCAGGTTTTCTCTTCCATTGTTTTTGACCAAGATACTTAACAATTTTGAAGAGATAGAAGTTAATTTGTAGATACCTAGTAGGAATGCACCTAATCCCTATCCACAGAAATGCAAAAATCTGTCCAGGGAAGGTTGAGTTGATATTCATCTCCCACAGTGGAAGAACTCAGTTTTGCATCTATTTAAACAAATCAATTTGAGTACTCCTCCAGTCCAGTCCAGTTCAGTCGCTCAGTCGTGTCCGACTCTGTGACCCCATGAATCACAGCACACCAGGCCTCCCTGTCCATCACCAACTCCTGGAGTTTACTCAAACTCATGTCCATCGAGTCGGTGATGCCATCCAGCCATCTCATCCTCTGTCATCCCCTTCTCCTCCTGCCTTCAATCTTTCCCAGCATCAGGGTCTTTTCCAGTGAGTCAACTCTTTGCATGAGGTGGCCAAAGTATTGGAGTTTCAGCTTCAGCATCAGTCCTTCCAGTGAGCCCCCAGGACTGATCTCCTTCAGGATGGAGTGGTTGGATCTCCTTGCAGTCCAAGGGACTCTCAAGAGTCTTCTCTGATGCCACAGTTCAAAAGCATCAATTCTTCGGCACTCAACTTTCTTTATAGTCCAATTCTCACATCCATACATGACCACTGGAAAAGCCATAGCCTTGACTAGACAGACCTTTGTTGGCAAAGCATGGCCTCTGCTTTTTAATATGCTATCTAGGTTAGTCATAACTTAATGACCGATAATATTTATTGGCATATTGCCTGGTCTTTGGATCCTATTTTGAATTAGTTATAACATTTTCCTGGTTTTCCCATTAATTAATGAGTTCAATAAAAATCTTTGATGTGTGTTCATTTTATATTTATATGAGTCATAGTTTTACCTTTCAAAAAATATCCTTTAATATGTAGATGAATATATGTAAAGTTTCATTAAGAAAGAATAAAAGTGTGTAAAGTCTCATTAAGAAAGAAGGAGTTAGTTGCTAGTCATGCCAACTCTTTGCCACCCCAGGTACTATAGCCCACCAGACTCCTCTGTCCGTGGGTATTCCAGGCAAGAATACTGCAGTGGGTTGCCATTTCCTCCTCCAGGGGATCTTCCCACCCCAGGGATTGAATCCTGGTCCTCTTGCATTGCAGACAAAGTCTTTACTGTCTGAACTACCAGGAAAACTGATAAATTCAGACTTATTTTAGAAGGGAAAAAGTCTGAGTAAAGCACATTCAAAGAAATAAACTTTTATTACTTTCAGGTTTAGAATGAAAAGTACTATCTAACAGAGATCAATATTTAATAGTTTGTAATGAGCATATCGTTTTTCTAAACAAATTAATGCTTCTAAGAGCATCTCAACACAGCAGCCTACTTTAAGTGTTTTTGTAATCTTCCTCTAATCTTACACTCTCTTTAAAAAGAAAAAAAATATGTGCTATGTAATGAAAACCTTCAGCCCAATTATTCCAAATTACAAATTAGTGAAATCTCAGTTTAATGAAATTTTACATATGTAAATTGACAAGACACTGATTCTTGGAATGCTTGCAATGGATGCAATTGAGACCTGAGATGTCAGATAATACAATACAGAAATCCCTTCTAAACTGATCTTGCTGGGTTATCAGCCAGCCCCCACCTGAATATATCTATTAACAGGGAGCATACTATCTTTCCCAAAAAGGCTATTTCCTTGTTAAAAGCTTCTATGGTTTGAAAGTTTTTCTTGTAATTAATCAAAATCTCCCTCCTTGAATCATCCACACTACAGTTCAATTTAAGTAGACACAAAATCTTTCTTTTATTTTCTTTTTCCTCTAGAGGCATAGCTTACCTGCCATTGGGGATTCTCCAGGGGGCCAAAATAGATCAGTAAAAATCATCATAAGCAAGGTATGTCTTTTTATATGTCCTCAAATACAGTTGAGAGTTAACAAACAGCCCACAACATTATTCCTTGCTTTGCTTTTTGTGAATACTTCAGTAGATATTCTTTGAAATCCTGAAAGTTGGTTGAAAATTTCAAAACACCTCACCTCCAGAACACCTGATTCTTTCAAAACCAGGACAACTAACAGTAAGATAAGATGTTGCCCTATTCCTATTCTTCTAAAATGTCAAGGAGCCTCTTTTTCTGTGGGCAGTGGAACCTTTTTATGGTTTGCCCAAAAAAACAGCCAATATATCACTTCACATGACACCTGGAGCACCAAAATGGTCCAGAGGACTCTGTCTGTGACACCGTTCATCCCATGTGAATGCACAGTGAAAAAAATTCATAAACAGGAAGACATCTTAGTTTCCCATACGGCTTTCTCCTCTCATCCATCCCACTCCTTAAGAGCAGGGACCAGGCTGACAATAAGACTAGAAATAGAGTCTCTAATGGAGGAGACATGCTGCGGAAAGCAGGGTCTCTCACCCCCTTTGTGAGAATAGAGAAGTTCCTGTCGCTTTTACAGATTATTTTGCTAGGGAATAAAGAAAATCTTGCCATTTTCCCTATGTCAGATGTAAAAATAAAAAGCATAGAAGAGAAGAATGGGGCCATAAACTTGATATAGCGTATCGCAAGGGAGTTTCATCAGATAGACTACGGAGACAGTTTCGATGATGCTCTTGTCAGAAAACACATGGTATGATACACTGTATATGTGCCAGATAGCTTCTGCACTTTCAGAAATGTCATTTCTAAAAATGTCTATCCATTTGGAAAATAAGTATGCAATAAATCTGTAAATATTTATTATAAAAGCAATAAGGAAACAGTAAAGAAGGAATGCTGCTTCTGACAACACTGCATAAACTGTTACCAACAGACCTTTGGAACCGACAATTCTGTTTCCAGATCAGGGGCCAGGTCCCAAACACGACAGTGACTGAGGCCACAGCAGTACATTCCACAGCCACCCTCCTGCCGTCGGAGGTCTACCTAATCGAGGTACCAGATGATGAGATGCTAAAACATACAGATCTTGTATTTCTGAATCCATATGTCTTGCTTGATCAATGAACCAAAATAGTTACTCTTTGGAATGGAAAAGCTGCAAGAACTTGCTGTTCTTTTTTGTTCTGTCCTACAGGAAAGGGCTGAGAGACAAGAATAGGAAAAGAATCTTGACAAGAATAGGAAAAGAATCTCCCGCAGAAGGATATTTGCACTTCAGGACTTGGAGCACCCCAAGGCTGTCCTTTCAAAGCATCCTCTTCCTTTGCCAGTGGTCTCTCTGCTTTGCTTGGCAACTCAATTCTCTCCTCGTTAACAAGCTGGGTGATGAAGGCCAGAGGTACCTCTGTTTATTTGAGAAAACCACATTAGCTCACCTTTCCTAAATAACTGTCTTCTGGACAACTTAGCTCAACACTTCTTGACTTAATCCACAGAATTAGAACATCTGCTTTAAATTGAAGATGTACAGAGGGAGTTATACCTACTCCATCTAGAGATTGTTTGCTTCTGATGTCATTCTTGATTAGATGATTTTGGAATTTTGATTGCTTCACATTAGATCATTATGATTTCAAAATGCAGCTTGTAAATGTATTCAGTTCATCAAGGGCTATAAATATAAACTACAGGCCTTTCCTTTGCGTGGGTCCTCTTAGAAGCTTGTAGGTTCACAGGAAACCAAAAGAAATATCTTCAAGAAAAGGTGAGAAACTCCTACATTAAAAATAATTTTCTGAACATCTGGCCTCAGATTCAAGAGTTTGATAATCGTGTGCATTCTCTGGTTTGAAATTTAAATTAATGACTACAGGGTAATGAAGGCTGACTCTTTGGAAAAACAGATGTAAAAAATTTGAGGACTACTCATGCTCTGTTCAGTAAAATGATTACATGATTAGGTAATAAAATTCCTCCAGATTTTTCTTCACGGTTTTGGATTCTATCTTCGACTTTCTATTCTTAAAAGAAACTGTCCATTTTCTATCCACAATTCCTTTGCAGAAGTGAGATCTGGATCTGATGTGGTGAAACAGGGGTGGAGTGGGGGAAGGAGTATCTATTTATAGAAAAAAAAAAAAGATTTCAAGTTCCTACATTAAAATCCAATTTCATGTATTTTAAAACTCAAATTCCCTGGAATTTGATGGCTTCTTTCTTTTAATCAGCTAAATGTATTCTACAAATTTAAGACTCTCTGATTCTACAAGTTTTATGTGCATTCTACATGCACGTGTCACTGCTGCTATGTCTACGAATGAGGAGGAAGGGATAGTAAGATGTGCATCAGAAAGGTGGTGGGTCAGTTTGCAGGGGGAACAGGGAGCAGCATCATTTACTTCCTCCACGTTGCAGTTCAGCAGGAAAACTCGCCTCGCCGACACACAATTATGTGTCATGAGTTACAGCAGTAATTAAGTCTCTAGAACAGCGAGCTACCTCAAGAACCCCGCAGGATTTCAGGTGGCTGGCTCCCAACACTGAATCATCTAGTACCTCACTGTGCCTCATCCATCTGCATCACCCCTTTAGTTATCACCACGCTAAGCCAGGAGACTATGTTTGGCTCTAAGACACATTTCTGTTGTCTGCATAGCAAGTAACCTATCTCTTCATTTCCTAAATACTTTCTTTTAAAAGGAGGCTCATTATCCCAGATGGGAGAAAACCAAGTGTCTCCATCACTCTCTTTTCTTCCTTTCCCAGAGCTCCTCACCCAGGGAGTGAGCGCGCTCTCCCATCTCAGGGTACCACCTCTGTAAAGGTTAGTTACAGCCATTTCTTTTCAGTCCTCTGGGCCCCTCCTGAAGCTGGATACACATTGGCAATGGTACTTTCTGTTTATTCACTCAGCAAATATTTATTGATGCACCAACAGCTGAGGCATGTAGACTAATTATCTGCGAAGGGAGAGAGAGAAGGAGACAAATGAAGAAAATGAGAGCCATAAATCCAGAAGAAGATGGGCTTTCACAGGAACACCCAGAAAGCCAGGCTGTTTTCTAACTTCTCCATCGCTGTGTGGGTCCTCTTTGTTGGCAGTGCATTCCACACCCCCCTTAATGGGATCATATGTAAAGAGTTAAGCATCAGAGAGATGTCATGTTATAGAATGTATGGACCTTTTATGTACTTGTGCAATGGGAATATTAAAAAGAAAAAAAGAAGAGAAGGCATTCTCACACCATGCCCAGCACAGACACGTCTCAGAGCAGGGTGGGAGGGGAGCAAGATCAGTCCAAGTTGTAGCTGACGGGCCAGTTATTTGTACCCTGGGCTCCGTGAAATGATCCTTGCAGTTTTGGGGAACTAACTTCTGCGACCAGGTGGCAGCCCAGAAGTGACTTCCCTGGGGAGAGGAGAAGTCACACCCCCCTTCCTTCCTGGCCATCCGTGGTGTGGCCCCCTTGCCTCACCCTGTGGGCTGGAGGCAGGGTGGTGGGATCCATGCAGACTATGATTAAATGACTCATCTCCTTCGAGTGACATGTTTGTGAAGGTTACTCACCAGCAGCAGCAGGGCCCCAACTCCGCTGTGGGTACGCGTCAAAAATGAGTCAAGATAATAAGGGACCTGAGGGAACACCTACAGTTTGGGTAAGGAGAGGAGCAGTGTTTGTGCCTACAGAGGCGACACTCAACCGAGCACTTTCCATCTGCCCTTTGGAGAAACTTGACCTTAACAACAGGATCAATTCTTGGTTTACCGCTAGTTACTCAGTTGAGACCACAGACTCGTCTTTACCCAGGACTTTGCTGATGATGATGACGCCCACATCTTCAGCCCAGTCGATAGTGGCCCTGGCCCTTGTTCTTCAGGGCCCCTTGGTGTGGCCAATTATGAGAGACCGTGAGACAGGAGCAGCCACAGACCTCCAAGCCGAGTTCATCCTCACCCATTCAGAATCTCAAAATCATTGAGAAGAAATGAAATAAAATGAAAATGAGCCGAGCTCTTAGTTGTTGACTTGTATGTTAAGGAAGGCATATATTAAGAGTAAAAGAAAACAGAAGCAGGCTGTCACTATGTTTTGTTGAAAAAAAAGAAAAAGACTTTGAGCCATTCAAATAGAAAAAGAAGTAGTGGGGAATTGTTTTCAGAGATTTCCTTTAAAGTTGCCATGAACAGAGAGTGGCACTAGAGGATTGTGGGGAATAATTTTCCCAGTAAATGATTCAGAAACTCATAGTGGGATAGGGCAGCTGATATCTGTTAAGTGCTAACTCATATCAGGCCGTATATGACTACACATATCATCTTGTCTAATTTTTAAAAGCCTTCCTCGGTAAACAGTAGTATTCCCAGTTCATAGACAGGGAAAATTAGACCTCAATTTTTTTTAATGCATATCTTAAATAATAAAGTCTAAAAACTCTTAGAACAATGACATTTCTTTTTTTACTTCCCTGCAGTATTCCAGTACATAAAAGAAACCTTGGTACGCCATAGGTGGAGCTCTTTTAACATAATATGTTATATATCATATGTATGTATGAATATTTGGTTAGCATTCATCCTTTTTTAGGGCTTTCCTGGTGGCTCAGCTAGTAAAGAATTCTCTTGCAATGCAGGTAGACCCAGGTTTGATCCCTGGGTTGGGAAGACCCCCTGGGGAAAGGAATGGCAATCCTCTCCAGTATCCTTTCCTGGAGAATTCCATGGGCAGAGGGGCCTGGTGGGTTACAGTCTATGGGGTCACAAAGAGTCGGACACGACTGAGTGGCTAACACACACATACACACACACACATCCTTTTTTGGCTCCCTAGCAACCAAACAGCTTTACTACTTGAGAGATCTTCCCCTGGGTTATTCTTGATGCTCCTGTGAATACAGCCACACCGGAGGAGCCAGAAACACTCTTTTCTTCCCACTGGCATATACGGCACAGGAAAATGGCAAGTCCCTCCAGCACCAGGACTTTCTCCGTGAG
Source organism: Cervus canadensis (assembly GCF_019320065.1). Lineage (NCBI taxonomy): Eukaryota > Metazoa > Chordata > Mammalia > Artiodactyla > Cervidae > Cervus > Cervus canadensis. Next base: position 11,274,847 of record NC_057408.1, read on the forward strand.
TGTAAGACACAGAGGAACAGAGGAAGCTAGAAACGACCCCAGCAGTAGCAGCAGAGCAGAAAGCCGAGTTACAAGGCAGCCTTCAGAATCCAACGGCAGAAAGAGTAACTGACACACACAGTGGATGATTAAGTACCAGGAAGGCCGTAGAGGTGATCCGCAGTGAGCATTCTGAGTTAGAACACACCAAATGGATTGGAACAGTCAGAGGAGCAGTTGTTGGAGAGGCTGGGGCTTTGATCACACCTTGCAGTACACACAGGATTTGGAGAGGGAGGGTCACCTGATCATCCACCAACAATCACAGCAAGCCCGAGTCTCTGGACTCTAAGATGAACCTGAAGCTTGTGAGTGTGCTCGGGCCCAGAGAGGGAGCAGAGGGCTATGTCATGGGGCTGTGCTGACTCCCTAAAGCAGAATCACTGAATTCTCACACCGCGTCGAACTGATCCAATTTGATCCTTCCTATACTTAGACAGTTAAGAATCTGCTTGCAATGAGAGAGATCTGGGTTCAATCCCTGGGTTGGGAAGATTCCCCTGGAGAAGGTAATGGCCACCCACTCCAGTATTTTTGCCTGCAGAATCCCATGGACAGAGGAGCCTGGCGGGCTACAGTCCAGGGGGTCACGAAGAATTGGACACAAGTGAGCAACTAACACTTTCACTTTTTTTCATACTCAGAAAGCAAAGGAAAGCATTGCATGAATCCATCCCCCTGATTCAGTCTGTAACCCTGGGGAAAATCTATGAAGCAGAGGTTTTAGAATCTTTCTGCCACCCAAATCATTACTCTTTTTCTTAAAGAAGACCCATTCTGAAAAAAAAAAAAAGAAGACCCATTCTGGGACTTCCCTGGTGGTCACCAGTGGCTAAGACTCTGCACTCCTAATGCAGGGGTTCTGGGTTCAATCCCTGATCAGGGAACTAGATCTCAAATACCAAAACTAAGAGTTCTCATGCTGCAACTCAAGATCCTGCGCACAGCAGGCAAGACCCAGTGCAGCCAAAGTAAAATTTAAAAATAAATAAATATTTTTAAAAAAGAGTACCCATGCCAATCTACTTCACTCCGGAAGCTTGTTCTCCCAAGACCAAGCTGGTCCACTACCACTAGCAACTGGTTAAGATACTAGCTGATAAGGTGGTCAGCTCTCAGGAAAGTTTTATAATAAAAAGTGGGAAACCTACAAAGCCTCGTAAAGTGAGGGATGGTAACACAAAGGGACAGGTAACCATTTAAGGCAACCGTGTTTTAAAATTTATTTTTAATTGAAGGATAATTACATTAAAATATTGGTTTGATTTCTGCCATACATTAACGTGAATTAGCCATAGGTGTACATATGTCCCCTCCTCCCCACCCCACCCCTCTGGGCTGTTACAGGGCCCCAGTATGAGCCCCCTGAGTCATACGTACATGCCCACTGGCGGTCTATTTCACATATGGTAGCGTGTATGTTTCCATGCTATTCTCTCCCTTCCTCTCAACCTCTCCTCTCTCCCCACGCCCTGCCCTTGTCCACAAGTCTGCCTTCTATGTCTTCGTCTCCATCACTTAAGCAACTCTTTATTCCACTAGCTCATTCCTGTCGACACGCTATATGCCAGAGATGGGAGCTAGCTGAAGGCCAACGAATTAACAGAGAGACAGGAGAAGGGGAAGAAGCTTTTCAGAAGGCAGCCCAACCTGCAAAACTGGGGAGAAAACTTGGAAAATGTATAAAGCATTAAAACGTCTGTCTTGAAAGAGCCTCTAAAGAAAAGAATGACTTCAGTTTGGGAGCATGAGGATCTATAATGAAGCCCAACCAAACTCCAGAAGGTAGATTACTGAAAGAATCAGCAAAGGGAGAGGCAAAGATGAACTATTTGAGCCCAGCCCACAGCAGAGGGGGACCCCAGGTGGATATGAAAGGCTCACAAGGACACAGATGTCCCTCTTGGCAGAGGGCAGCATTAGCTTATGACACCTTCAATATCTCCGATGCTAATTCACGATTGCTCAAGGAAAACCACCACCTTTAGACCCATTGTTCTTTATATCCCAATGGCTATACTCTTTGCAGATTTAAACACAATTTCCAATACAAAGATTTTTTTTATGTGCAAATCCGTAAAACAGAGTCCTTGCTATACTCTAGGTTAATTTGATAATGCTGCATATGTCAATGGCCAAACAGTAGATATGATGACCTGGGAAATGATGTAAATAAGCAGATTCTGATTGTAAATCACCCTGGTGTTTGAGGAAGGGCGTGAACTCTTGAGCATCCCATTATACTTCAAAACCCTTCATAAAATGGGTCATCTGGCAACTGAAAAGACCCAGGATAGCCTTGCAGAAACATATTCCAATCTCTTTCTGGCCATCAGCTTTTCACAAGAGTCCAGCACACCCACATTCCCCTCTGTATGTTCTTATCCTCTTTCTCTCACTCAGGAGAAAATAAGTACCCATCTACTCAGAGAAAATAGTATCCATCAGGTCAGGAATGAGTCAATGTCACACCACATCAGGATTCCAACCGGCATGGCGATGACTCTTCCCCGACTACAAAGGACTTCATCTCTATTATTTCTTTTGAGCCCTACAGTTGCTCTCCCAAGGGGAAGCAAAATAAATATTTAATGAGCCATATGCAAAGCACTGTGCTGGGTGAACACACATTTTCATTCATTCCATTCTCATCAGTACCCACAAAGCAGATGTTTACATTCCCTTTATCACAGATGAGGAAACTGAGACTCAAAGAGGGGACCCATCTGAGATGTCCCACGGCTAGTAGTGTCCAAGACAGGAAGTGCGACAAGGTCCCCAGGCTGGAAAGCCCACGCCCCTCTTTCTGCTGCTGCAGAGTCTCCCTCCTGAACCGGGGCTTCTCCCAGGTCTGTGGATTAGACAACACTAGTTTGGTAGAGAACAGCTGATGGCTAAGTGCCCGCCTCCATTTTTCTGATGGGTGTGGACGGAGGGGTGGAAATAACATAATGCTGTTCTAATAACATAATGCTAAATAGTAAGAGCAAGGGGAGTGGGGTGGGCAGTTGGAAGGGACAGAGTCTTTCAGGGGAACAGGTTGGGCAGACACATTTAGCCCAAATGCCATGGGTTTTGGAGAACTTGGGTCCCAAATCCACTTCATTATTCCCATTGAGTGCCTTTATTGTAGGGCAATATTTCAAACTTCTAAGAAAAATATATACCAATAAACTATATTTGTGGTACCTCCCCAGTGGTCCAGTGGTTAAGACTCCTACCTTCCAATGCAGGGGACATGGATTTGCTCTCTGGTGAGGGAACAGAGTCCCACATGCCATGGGGCGTGGTCAAAAATTTTTTTAAAAATCATATTTGTATATTTAATAAATTGAGTATGTATGTAATACTCACTTATGTAAGAAAAACAAAGTGCGGTTCTTTTTTTTTTTCCTTCCGGTTTTACTGAGATGTAACTGACACCACAGCACTGGTTTTAGGTATAGTATAACGATTTGACTTCCACACACCATGAAGTGACCATCACAGTAAGTTTAGTGGACACCCATCATCTCATATAGACACACAATTAAAAAAAGAAAAAAAAAACATTTTTTCCTTTTAATGAGAACTCAGAATTTACTCTTAACAACCTTCATATAAAACATACTGCAGTGTTAATTATATTTATCATGTTGAACACTACACTCCTAGTACTTATTTATAACTGGAAGTTTGTACCTTTTGATTGCCTTCATCCGATTCCACCTCCCCACCCCCTACCTCTGGTAACCACAATTCTGATCTCTTTTTCTATGAGTTGTTTTTTAAATACAATTGACCAATAGCACTGTGTTAGTTCCTGATACAAAACACAGTGACCTCGTATTTCTATACATTAAAAAGATCCCCATGATGACTCTAAATACCACGTGTCATTCCATTATTATTGACTCGAGTCCCCACACTGTACACTTCATACCTGTGATTCATTTATTTTGTAACTGGAAGTTTGTTAATCCTCCTAATCCCCGTCACATATTATGCTCACCTCCTCATCTTGCTCCCCTCTGACAACTACCCATTTGTTCTCCGTATCCGTGACCCTGTTTCTGTTTTATGTTTGTCCATTTGTTTTGTTTTTTAGAGCAATTTGGCCACATGAAGTTGGACTCCCTCACCCCCAATAACCCAAGAATCCCTCTTCTAGACGTATGACAGAGAGACTCTCCCATCTGCATGGGAACGTTCACTGCAGCCTCAGTTGTAAAATGGTCACTTGGAAGCCACCCACGTACCTATGAGTGTGCTTGGACGTGGTGTCTTCATAGAACAGTATACACAACATCCATTGAAGGGAATCAAGATGAGCAAACCTCATACGAGAATGTTGAGTTAAAGAAAAAGGAAAGTGCCTAGACAAAGAGAAATATCACATGATATCACTTATATGTGGAATATTGTTTTTAAAAAATGATACAAATGATACAGACTCACAGACATAGAAAACAAACTTATGGTTACCAAAGCGGAGGGAGGAATATATTAGGAATTTGGGATTAATAAATACATACTATATATATAAAATAAAATAGATAAACAACAAGGTCCTACTGTATAGCACAGGAAACTATAGTCAACATCTTGTAATAAACTATAATGGAAAAGAATTTGAAAATGAATATAAATATAAATAAATATATATATATATACATATAACTGAGTCACTTTGCTGTACACCTAAAACATTGCAAATCAACTATACTTCAATTTAAAAAATTTTTTTTAATGTTTAACGTTAAAAAAAAAGAAGTCAAATAATATACATATATTTAAACACTGTGTCAAAATTTAGTCATAAACAGCACAGATTTTTATAGGTACAGCCTGTATTGTTTTATTCCTTCAAAAAACAAGTGATGCACATTGGTCTAACGCTGAGATTTTGATAAATCATAAGGTTAAAACTCTATACTTGTCTTTGTAATATTTCATGATGATATTCTAAGATACCAAAGAAAGTGTGTCTTAAAAACACAGAAGAGCAAGAAGCACAAGGGTCCTGTTCCCTTGAGTGCACTAGCTCCTACTCGAGCTTTGAAACGTTTCCGGCGGTGATTCTGCGCTGACCGGGCCGGCGGCGTGGAGCTCGCCCGGGCCTGACGCGTTTCAGCGCAGTCCGCCGCCCCGCGCCCCGCGTTTCCAGGGCGCGCTCTCCCCGAGCCTGCCGCCGCGCACCTCCACCCTCCCGCCGCCGCCTTCTCTGCTATTCAACAGCTGAATGTCTGCCGAAGACAGATGATGTCTTTGTGTTTGAGCAACAGAAAACTAGGACTGTTGGGCTCATAAAAAGATAATTAAGTCTTTAACCATTATTGAATGTGGCAGGGGGGAAAAACACAGAGCACTTACCCAGCCTTCGCGGAGGCCACGCTGGGAGAATGAACAATTCGAAGGAACCTGAGGCCAGACAGGGATGGATTTAGACATCTTTACCTCTCCGGGCTTCCATCAGGATAGGACATTTTTCAATCCTGCATTTTCACATTCACTACGCTCCCAAATTTTCCAAAGGGAAAGTGTCCCTCCCGGGGGCTGCTTTTCACACGACTAACACAAAATGGAGGACGCCTGGACTGAAATTAAAGGCCTGCGTTATCGGTCTCTTCAATCCTCTGCTCCATGCGACCTCAGCTGGGGCCACGCTAGCCGCTGGTTGCCCAGGTACCCCCTCCAAGCTCCCTCCGGTTGCCCTTCTTCACAAGGCTCCCTCCGGTTTAGACTCCTGGTCTCCTCTGCCCAGCCAGCTCCTACCCCTCAAGTTGTGCAAGCAGGAGTGGCTCAAATCTCCCTTTCTTTCCAAAATCTTCCCTCGTAGAAGTCTTACTAAACTCCGCTTGCATTCCTCCTCTCTGTCCCTCATGAATCAAAGTACATTTTGCTCTGTATGCGTGGGTCCCTCCCTGGAGGACAGGGAAGCCTGGAGTGCTGCAGTCCATGGGGTCACAAAGAGTCGGAAACGACTTAGCGACTGAACAACGACGTTTGTGATTCATCGGACAAGTTTTATCTTTCTGGTCATACTTAAACAAAACAGGGAGGTGGTGTCTCATTCATTTTTCAATCATTCATAATACTTAAAGCAGAGCATACAGTACACGTGTAATACATCCTTGTTAAAGGAATAAATATTTCAAAATACATTCTATATTTCAGGCTATTTCATATTCAATTTAGTGGTTGGGATCCCTTGACAAATTTTCTATGTAGGGAATCAAGATAAACCTTTTGCTTCCTGGTGACCTAAACAGAGCTAATTACAGAAATCAAAGGACAGAGATGATGGAATTGTTAATATATTCTCTTGACCAGTAGTTTTGGATCCTGGCTGCACCTATAATCACTTGGGGAACTTTGAAAAAATACCAATATCTAGACCTTTTTGAAGCAGTTACTTTGGTATAAGGCCTGAGTGTCTGGAATTCCAAGTCCCCTCCTTCTCCCCACCCTGGGAATTCTAACGTGCAGACAGAGCTGGGGACCAGTGCCCTGCAGAGCCAGGCTGAGGTCTGGGGGTACCAGCTTTGAAAGGAAGCTTGAACAATGTAATAAGCAAAGGGAATGTCAGCCCTATTTGCATCAAAGACCACAAACTGCTTAAGCACCACCTTCCCAGCAGTTTTTATTCACACGATGGATGAGCTCATTCGAAGCACATCTTATCTGTTTGTTAAAGCACTTACAGGATTCTCTTAAATGCATAGGCAACTTCCACTTCCCCTCGTCCTGTCAGCAGTTACTGCCTGAATTTGAAAGTCATAAAACTCCTTTCCTTAAATAAAAATTCTTAAAAGTTCTATAAACTATGTATCTCCTAAAAGAATATGAGGGCTGGACCATGTAGCTATAAGCAAAATGTGGGTACAAAATCATGCCCAGTTGAAAGAGTGGAATATAAAATAGTATTAGATGCAACTGTATGCAAAGTAATACAACTATGGGGTATTTTTAATGGAATTTTTTCATTCATTGGGTACAATATACAATAAAGATTCCAAATTATTTTAAAAGTGCAATATAATTCAGTTATAGATTTTCTAGAAGATTGAGTTGACACTAATTAAGGCATGTTTACATCAGCATTTTTGATGTTTTCCAAGCAAAAGCTACTCTGCAATTCAGTCTCAAATGAATTTCTTTCTCAATGCCTCTATTTTGGTGGTCTCCTGACTTGGGGCCTTTAGAAGGCTTTAATTCAGTGATTGCTTTTTTTTCAATCTTGCCCTTGAAAACACCCCTCCTCCCTTTAGTGACATCACATAATTGGACAACTCTGGAACTACACTGTTGCTGATCTTTTAATTCCTTGCAAACAGCACTTTTGTCAACTCACTATGGTAAGATGACACGCAGCCTTAAAAATTAAGAATAACTTCTTTAACCTTGAAAAAAATTTTGTTTACCTTTTGTCTTCAGAAGAAATGAAGTAGCAATCTGCATTCTTTACTTCACAAAATGTGTGTTTTTTGAAAAACAAGAATCTATCTGGTTGCCTATTAGAATCTTTAAGCAACCTAGCTAGCCAGAAACCCTAAGATTATCTCATTGACAAGGGAAAAACATTTTTTCCTACATAAAATAACTGCTCTTAACTAACAGGAATAAATGCTATTTTTATTTGTTTTTATCTTTAACCTAAGCTATAATTCACTTTAATTCAAGTGGAAAACAGCAGTGTTTCCAAGTTGATCTTCTTAACCTAAGACCTCTTCAAGAAGTCAGACAGCAATAGGAACGTCCAAGTTTTCCTTTCCTTTGCCAAGGAAAAAATAAAGTCAACATCCTTATGTCCATGCAGGATTAATGAAAGGATTTCCAGTTAGTCTTGTGTAAGACTTTGAAATTTTCCTCAATTTTTTGAGTTTCCAAGAGCTTAGTAACCTTGGATGAATGAAGTATTTACCTCTCAAGTCTGTGTACTGGATCAGTTGCTATTGGTGGACTGTTGTCATTATTCACAATATGAATTAATTTATTCCAAAAGCATAGAATGAATACTTACCCTTGCAATGCTTGGAAGAAGGAAAATCAAGATGCAGCTTTTTTCCTTAAATAGCACACAGATTGCTGGGGGAGTGGTGGTGGTGGGGGTGAGGGGGATATGTTTGGAGGCCTCAGAAATTTAGTCATTCACTGTCTACTTCTCGAGACAGGTATTCTGCTGAAGATACATTAACAAATGACACAGGCATGTTCCCTGCCCTTCTGAAAGCAGGAATCTATCAAAAGAGACAGGTATCGAAGTACTAATCACACAATTAAGAAAATAATTTGTGATTTCCCAGGTGACGCTAGTGGTAAAGAATCTGCCTGCCAATGCAGGAGATGCAAGAGATGCGGGTTTGATCCCTGGGTCAAGAAGATCCCTTGGAAAAGGAAATGGCAACCCACTCCAGTATTCTTGCCTGAAAATTTCCATGAACAAGAGGAGCGTGGAGTGCTACAGTCCATGGGAAGACAAAGAGTGACGACTGAACGACGGAGTGACTGAGCACACATACACAGTACAATATGGTGGGGGAAAGCATAACATCCCCAGATGCTCACATAACAAGAGGCTTTGCAAATGGCCCAACACTTATCTCCAAAACTCGCATTCTCTGTGGATCCCCTCACTTTGATTCCTGCTGTCACTACACCCGCCATGGATCAAAATCTCCACTCTTCTTCCTTCTTAGTAGAACAGGTTTTCAGGTTTGCTATGAACTAAGGCAGGAGAGGAAGAAAAATTACCAAAATGGATTTGCAAGTAGGATCTAAAAACACATTTCCAGGGCTTCCCTGGTGGCTCAGTGGTAAAAAAAAAAAAGAAAAGAAAAACCCACCTATCAATGCAGGGAACAGGTCCGTTCCGTGGTCCAGGAAGATCCCACACACCACACAGCAACGAAGCCCAGGAGCCACAACCATTGAGCTTGTGCCCAGAGCCCAGGAACCACAATTACTGACCCGCACGCTGCAGCTGCTGAAGCCGGGGAGCCCTAGAGCCAGAGCCCGTAAGGGGCACGTGAGCACGTAAGCACGTAAGCACGTGAGCACGTAAGGAGAAGCCTGCGCATCGCCACCAGAGGAGCCCGCCCTCCACAAGGGGACAGCCTTGCAGCAGCCAAGACCCGGCTCAGTCAGTACTGAGCCACAAAATAATGTTTGAAGCAAACAAAATTACTCGAAGAAAACATGGGAAGTTTTGTTAGAATTTTGAAGCAAGAAAAGGATTTTCAAAAGAAATTATCAAACCACCCAGAAGTCAAAAGAGTATAGCTTGACAAGTTGGACTACAACAAAATTGAACTTGTCTAAGAGAAATCAGTTGGTGACGGACCCGGAAGCCTGGCATACTGCAGTCCATGGGGTCGCAAAGAGTCGGACACGATTGAGTGACTGAACTGAACTGGAGAGAAATCAAAATCAAAAGACAATAACAAACTAGAAAACAAATAACAATTTAAACAAACTTAAACAATTTAAAACAAAATCTTATTTAATAGAAAAAATCTTTGCAAATATGAGGGCTAACAGTTTAAGAGGAAGGTGGGCAAAGGATATTGTCACAGTTGGTGGTAAAAGAAATATATAAGACTTTTAACAGATGAAAAGGTACTCAAACACATTTGTGAAAAGAGAAATACAGAGAGAAAACAAGAGAAGGGCAGAGAGAGATTAATGCCAAGTGAAGTTAAGTGTTTAATCGTACACTATTAATTGGCAAAAGTGTCAGAGAGCAGGCACGCTCACTCATAACAGTAGGAGTACGCTGTTGCTAGGAGTGTAAAATGGTGTAACCACAATAGAAAACAGTATGGTAGCACTTCAAAAATTAAGAATAGGATTACCACATGATCCAGCAATTCCACTTCTGGGTATATATCCAAAAGAACAGAAAGCAGAATCTCAAAGAGATCCTTTCACATCCATTTATAGCATCATTATTCACAATAGCCAAGAGATGCAGGCAACTCTTTGTGCACTGACAGATAACTGAATAAACAAAGTGTATTCTATACACAAAATGGATTATTCAGCCTTTGAAAAGGAGGTAAATTCTGATACATGTTACAACATGGGTGAAGGTTGAGGACATTACCCTAAGTGAAGTAAGCCAGTCACAAAAAAAGGCAAATATTATATATTTTTACATCTATGAGATATCCAAAATAGTCAAATTTGTAGAAATGGAAAGCTGAACAGTAGTTGTTAAGGGGTGGAGGTTAGGGGAAATGGAGAGTTTTTGCTAACTGGGCACAGAGTTTCAGGAGGTTTTTTTTCTGTTAAAAATTTTTTTTTTCTATTTTAGGGACTTCCCTGGCAGTCCAGTGGTTAAGACTCTGAGCTTCCACTGAAGGGGGCATGGGTTCAATACCTGGTCATGGAATTAAGATCTCAAGTGCTGCATAGTAGAGCCAAAAAAAATTTTTTTTAACTTTTTTATTTAAAAAATGTTTATATTGACTACTACAATATTGTAAAGTAATTAGCCTCCAACTAATAAAAATAAATTTTAAAAAACGTTTATATTGCAGGCTGGTTGATTTACAATGTTGTGTTAGTTTCAGGTGTTTAGCAGAGTGATTTAGTTACACACATATATGCTCCCTGATAGCTCAGTCGGTAAAGAATCTGCCTGCAATGGTGGAGACCTGGGTTCGATTCCTGGGTCAGAAAGATCCCCTGGAGAAGGAAATGGCAACCCACTCCAATATTCTGGCTTAGAAAATCCCAAGGACTGAGGAGCTTGGCGGGCTACAGTCCAAAGGGTTGCAAGAGTCAGACATGACTTAGCGCTATTTTTCTTTCTTTATACATATATCTGTTCTTTTTCAGATTCTTTTCCTATATAAGTTATTACAGAATATTGAGTAGATTTCCCTTTGCTATGCAACAGGTCCTTGTTGATTACCTATTTTATATATAGTGTGTATATATTGATCTCAGCCTCCTAATGGGCACAGAGTTTCCATCTTACAAGATAAAGAAGTTCTGGAGATTGGTTGTACAACAATGTGAATATACTTAACACTATTGATGTGTACACTTAGAAGTGGTTATTTTAAGTTATTTTACCACAGTTTAAAAAAAAATGTTTTAAAGATAATTTTTTAAGAGTAGGAATGTAAACTGATACAACCTCCATAATGAAAATTTGGCATACATCTATTTATAGATATATAATACCTACAAAATTTTCTATTCACACACCCTTTGATTAATAATTCTACTTACAGAAATTGAAACTAAAAATACACTCACACATGTGTAAAATTAGGTACCTAAGAAGATATTCACTGCAACTTTGTTTAATACAGCAATAGGGAGACTGGAAGCCACTTAAGAAGCTATCCATGAGAACTTTAAATAATACATTCAAAGGATGTCTTTAAACAACATCTTGGAAACCATTCCATAATAATTTAAGTAAACTGGTAAATCCATAGAACATTAAAAGGGGGAAAAAGACAAGGTAGCTCTCTATAATGGAATGATCCCAGTTACACTGTTAAAAGAAAAAAGGAGCAATGCGCAAGGATGTGTTTACAGAATGCATAAACACATACTCTCAGGAGAAAAATGAAGATATATCTTTGTGTAAGGACATCTTTATCACGATACACAAGAAACTGATAATTTAGTGCAAACTGAGAGAAACATAGACTTTGCAGGATGAATATTTTTGTGTACTTTAATTTTGTATTATGTGTTTTGAATTTGTATCATAATGAGACATTAGCCCCCAAATATCTGAGTCCTAAGAAAACTTCTGCTGTCAAAATCCCTTGCCTTTACCTGCCTTCCTTCTTGCCCAACTCCCCACCTGTCTTTCAGCCTCACCCCTCACAGACACGACAGAACTTTGTCTCACCAAGTCCCAGCAGTCTGCCCATCCATTTGGTTTTTCCACAGAGTAAGGAAAATCTTTTTCAAAGGAAATTGACTTAAAATTAAGCACAGAATAATAAGGGGTCATGCAAAAAAGGCTCATCTCTCAGGTGAACAATATTAGGTAGTAGTAATATCTTAACTCTGTACGCCTGCATGTTCACTTGCTTTCAGTCCTGTCAGACTCTTTGAGACCCAGGGTGCCAGGTAGAAGTAGGTGTGAGGTGACGATGATCTGCTCTAAGTGGGGTGGGAAAGAATTGGAGGGCTCCACTTTACCCCCATGACCCTGGTAGTCTGTAGATCCCAGATGGACGCTGGGGTCTTCCTATTCTTATAGAGGTAAATGTAAGGGACGCTAATGGAAGCAAAGGTGGTATTCCCCACCCTCCCTACAGATGGGGAGGGGAATGGGCAGGTTGGTGGAAATGTCAAATAGCTGAGGGGAATTTAGTTAGATGACCGGTAGGACCTGGGTTTTGAGATTTACATAAAGAATGCTAGCAGAGCCCATGGGAACAGGTTCAAACCCCAGCCCCTCCCCTTACCATTATTACAAGTGTTAGCTGAACCTCTCGAGTTGCAGTTTACTCACTTACAAAATGGCGGCAATGATGACTTTCTCGTAGGAATTATAGGAGGTTCCCATGAGAACCTGAACAAAGCACCTCCTACCTGCACCCCACACTCTGGAGACGCCCTTCTCTGGCGCCCAGCGTCCACTCCCGGATCTGCTCTCAGTCCTAACACGTGACTGGGGCTGACTCCACCCCCAACTCTAGGGCAGTCTTGGGATCCAGATCAAGGAAAAGTTAGGCCGAAATTTGTCATTGTTCAGCTCTTGAAGGAAAGTAAGCTATTTACCCCACGGGCAGAAATCTAAGTTGACACTGGCCTGCAGGTGGAGGCAACTATTGAACCAACATGTGCAATTCAAGAATGAAGTAAAACTGGAGGAGAACAGAATGGAGAGATGGAATGATCCATACTTATTCTTGAGGCCCTGGATACACTTAGCCCTGTAGCCAGACTGTCCCTGACTTTTCTAGAAAGGAACCTACACCATCCTTTGGGTTGATTTATTCTTTCCCCCTGGGAGTTGCAACTCAGTGCAGCCAAACCAATACATATTCTTTCCATCTCCCACCCCTCAATAACTGCAAGTTCCCCAATGTAAACACTTTTGTGCCAAAGAAAAGGAGTTTATCTCTTTGTCTTCCCTCTTCCCAGCAATAGAGCAACACGGTAGAAACAGCTTGCCTGCCGGGTGGCGCGATCTCCCCTTCCCAAACAAGCACCTTTAGGTCCCACTGGAAGCAAGTCCACCTAGCATCAGAAACAGCCACCTGCTTTTCCCTCCCTCCTTTCCTCCTCACGTGTCTTTCCTGCCTTCCCCGCCCCCCACCCCGGTTTCCCAGTCGGTGAAGGTCCCCATATGGACACGCTGATTCCCTCCCTGGCCTTCTCCCCCGGTCTTCTCATCCCGCAGTCGATGGCCTCGGCTGCTACTGCCATACGTTTCCTCTCCTCCTCCATATTTCAGGGCCGGAAAACGCTTGTTAAACATTTGCTCCCCACACCTACCAGTGGATCTTCTTCTATTAAGGAGGGAGCTCTGCGTGGTGGCGGGATGGTTTCAGTCAACCTTGCATTTATAAATAGCTAACACTCCAATTGGTTGTGAGCCTGGCAGAACGGGTAACATATGCATGCCCCCCATTTGAGTGGGCCCAGCTTATGTTATGTTGAGCAATTTTTTTTTCTCTAGAAACGAATAAAAATTAAATTATGACAAAATGCCTTCGTTCCCTATTATTCATCTCAGATGCTAGTTTTTAATCATGCACTCCATCACTTTAGTCAGACTCCTCGTCATTGGAAGTCAGACAGCAATCCTCTTTGGGTAGAAGGGAGCTGCAAAATTTACAGGTGTGCCCTGTGATGTGTTACAATGTAATAGAATTGTGATTTGGGGTTTGCTTTTCCCCTAAAGCCCTGAACTAAAAACAAAATGACCACACATAAAGCAAAATGAATTCTCAAGAACTGAGAAAGGTTTTACCAAATTTGTTTTCTCCTTGCTTTCCTTAAAAATGTCATAAATCGTTTGGAATATTCAGCCAACCTTGCTGTAATCCCTGGTAATTAGGAACAGAAGGAGGCTGAACAAAGAGTCCCCATCCGCCTCACCTTATCTGTCCCCTGGAACCTCCTCTCACACAAACAACAACAAACAAAAAATTCATAACTCCTAGGAACAGCCAAATTGACCAGCGTTGGTTTTTGTTCCTCTACCCTCAGGAAAAGATGGCATCAGAGAAACAAAGACAGAAAGAGAAGATAAAGCAGTTATGGCCACACGCCTGGATAATCGGCTCAGTTTCCAGACTGAAAAGCTGGTACCCAGACAGGTGACCTGGCTGAACTGAGTGGTGGATGAGCCCAAAGAAGAACATGCACATAGACCTCCAGAAAAGCAACCAGCAAGCCAAAAAGCTTCTGTAGCAATAGGGGGGAAATTCACCACCAGGACAAGAAATTCTCCCTTAAAAAAAAAAAAAAAAAAAAAACACTCTTGTCTCATACTCACAGAGTTCGTTTATTGCTACCTGAAAGCTAGTTATGCCTATAGTCATGAAATAATTAACTGCCTGGAGTCACTCAGCCATTCAGTGACCACACCAAGGCAAGAGGTGGCCTCCTGACCTCACAGTGGATGGTCCCCCATGATCCTGCTCCTCCTGTAAAACATTCGCAGTGTTTCCAGAAATTCTGGCTTGAGTGGTGTGCTCTGGCCGTTCAACTCTTTCTCCGTGTCTGGGAGCCCTCAAAGTGGAGGAGAATGAGCAAACGGAGGAGAACGAATTATCCAGAAAGAGCACTGGCTCGGGAGTCACTGGACCTGGATCGGTGGAGGCTCTACAGGTTTGCCTGAGCATCTTCTCTGCTTCACTCGGCCTTTCTCTGGTTGTGCGGGGTCTTCACTGCCGCACGGGCTTTTCTCTAGTTGCGGCAAATGGAGGTGACTCTTCATCGTCCTGCACAGGCTTGTCATCGCAGTGGCTTCTCCTGTTACAGGGCACAGGCTCTGGGGCTCGGATTTCAGTAGTTGCGGCTCCCGGACTCTGGAACACGAGTTCAGTAGTTGTGGCACGCAGGCTTGGTTGTTCCAAGGCATGTGGGATCTTCCTAGTCCAGGGATCAGACCTGTCTCTTCTGCACTGGCAGGCGGATCCCTCACTACCAAGCCACCAGGGAAGCCCGCCTTGGCTCAGCTTTAAAATTAGGATTCCACTTCCTCCACTTTAGCTCACAAGAATGGCCTAAGGGCAGAGAACACAACCTTAGGAAGCATTCTCAGTGCTCCTCCACTATTTTTAATTTTGTTATTAAATTTAACAGCTGAAGATGCTAAGGGCAGTCTATACATGCAAGAATATAAAAATAAAGTTCCAATATAGGCTCATGGTATATCTACTTACGAAAATAATACAACTATAGTTCATGACAGAGCCGTATTTTTGGTCCATATATTTTCAGGCTAAATCCAACTGATGTTCAAGCAGATGATATATTTTCTATTTTTTATTTTATTTATTCTGTTTACTCTGTTTCTTTTCTCATTATGACTCATTTTCTCAATTAAGATTCCTATGTCAGAAGTTTTAGCATAAAGGCAAGATCTGTGATATTGAAATATAGTTATGAGCTATTGAAACAAACTCACAGATTTAGGGGCTTCACTGGTGACTCACCAGTGAAGAACCTGCCTGCCAATGCAGGAGGTGTGGGCTCGACCCCTGGGTCAGGAGGATCCCCTGGGGGAGGAAATGGCAACCCACTCAAGTATTCTTACCTGGAGAACCCCATGGACAGGGGAGCCTGGTGGGCTACAGTCTATGCGGTCACAAAGAATCCAACATGACTTAGCCAACTACACAGATAATTATTCTTTCATGTTCCTATGGACAAGTAATGAAACAGATTCTCAAACAATCAACCTTAAATATTGTCACTTTTTTTTTTTTAAGTCAGATGTACTGGGATGCACCTTGTCAGTGGGCCAGGTTATAAACATTAGTGACATTTGTGCTAAATCACTTCAGCTGTGTCCAACTCTTTACAACCCCACAGACCGTAGCCTGCCAGGTCCCTCTGTCCATGGAATTCTCTAGACAAGAACACTGGAGTGGGTTTCCATGCCCTCCTTCAGAGGATCTTCCTGACCCAAGAATCAAACCTGCATCTTTTACATCTCCTGCGTTGGCAGGCAGGTTCTTTACCAGTAACACCACCTGGAAAGCCCCTAGTGACATTAAAACTTTGGCCATAAGAAAAATGTTAAGAGATGAAGATATCAAATCTAAACTCCTTCAAACCCATTTGAGAAGTAAGCAGGTTATAAATAAATGCGGAGAATATACATAATGTATCAAAACTGATTCCCTTCTGTGTGGTACTGTGCTGTGTTTAGTTGCTCAGTTGTGTCCTACTCTTCATGACCTCATGGCCCCATTTCTGCCAGTTTTGTTTTCTTTTTTTACATACAATAAAAGCACTATGCAGGTAGTGCTAGTGGTAAAGATCTCACCTGCCAATGCAGGAGACATAAGAGAGTTGGGTTCAGTCCTTGAGTCGGGAAGACCCCCTGGAGGAGGGCATGGCAACCCAACCCAGTATGCTTGCTTGGAGAATTCCCATGGACAGAGGGTCTGGTGGGCTACAGTCCATAGTTGTGTCCAAAGACTCGGACACCACAACCCCTCCCACCACGTCACCCCACCATCACCAGTGTCTGTCCCCCTCTTTTCTTCAGGTCCAGAAGGGTATAGCACAGTGCCTAATATTATGGATTCTGGAGTCAACATGTACAAATTCAGGCTCCAAGTCTGCCTTGCACGGTGTGAGCTTGGTCAAGTTATGTAACCTTTTCAAGTCTCTATTTCCTAATATATCCAGTACAAATAATGATAGTATCTAATAGGGTCATGGCAAACAGGTGTAAAGTGTGGACCATAGTCCTTGATACCAAGAAAATGTCCAATAAACTCTACAAGAAAGTCCATCTTGATTGTCTGTCACACAGAGACATGCACATTCCATGTCAGTTCATGCCCAGGAAGTGACTGTTTTGTATGAAAATTCTCATTACTTTTATAGAGTAGTGATTATAGAATAAGGGTCTGTCCTTATCTTTCAGTTGTCTCTTCTGTATGGGGTTTTGTTTTGTTTTTAAAATATATTTATCTATTATAGTAGCTACTCCAAGTATCATCTGTAAATTATACTTACTGGTTTGTAGCATGTGTCTCTTACCCTTACTGTTACTTTTTCATTCTTAAAGTTATAACAATTATTTTGCCTTGTGGTATGCATGAGTACTCTGTTGCTCACTCATGTCCCACTCCTTGCGACCCCAAGGACTGTAGCCTGCCTGGCTCCTCTGTCCATGGAATTTTCCAGGCAAGAATACTGGAGTGGGTTGCCATTTGCTCCTCCAGGGAATCTTCCCAAACCAGGGATCGAACCCCAGTCTCCTGAGTCTCCTTCATCTCCTGCATCAGAGATGCATTTCTTTACCACTGTGCCACCTGGGAAGCCTATTATTTTACCTTGTAAACATATATATTAAAATATTTTTAAAATAAACTACTTATGATAGAGTAAAATATTCACACTACAGTGTTGAGTGAAAAGAGTGTACAAAGTAATAGATATCATTTGATTTCCTATTCATTTCTTTTTGCACGTTTTAAAATCTAGAAGATTGGTCATTGGAGTACCAACAGTAGCTATTTCTAAAAAGGTAAGATTACAGGGTGTGTTTTTTTTTTTTTGCCTCTATTATAATAAATTTATGCATGTTGTTCAGTTACTTATATAATTGAATACATTTATATTTTCAGTTTTAAGTAAGCATGAAAAGAATGTTCCCAAAGCATGCCTCATACCACTTCTCTCTTGTTAATTTCCTTTCCGTTTGGAAGGATGAGTCTTGCCCACTGCATAGGAGACCTCTGGAAGGCAGCTGATGTCATATGGGATGAAACCCTGCCCCTGAGAACAGCTCCATCTTTTTAAGTCCCTCAAAATGAAATGTGATAATGTATTTGTCTGCCTTAATCACTTCATGCCTCTGCCTGTAGGCTATTACCTGCAATGCTTCTCTCTGAGGAAGAAAAAGATTTTCTGACTCTAATTGGCAGTGATTACTCACTCACCCTGCAAGGTGCTGCCTCCCCGACCCTCTGTGGCTGCTCTCTGCCCCAGCAGAATCAATCACCTCCTCTGCCCTGGCTTCAAACCTCTGGTGATCCACTGAGCGCGGCTTGGCCGTCTGCCTCCCCCATTTATAGAGAAGCCCCTTGAGGACAGGACCTGGGCAGGGATCGAGTCGCTTTACACCCTCTCTTTGGCTCAGTCCCCATGGGCTCAATGAATGTTATATCATAGATTAATGAACCAGCCCAGCAGACATTTCTCAGCTCCTCAAAGTAAACCTAGTTACAGGTGACTTCAATGGCACCCCACTCCAGTCCTCTTGCCTGGAAAATCCCATGGATGGAGGAGCCTGGTAAGCTGCAGTCCATGGGGTTGCTAAGAGTCGGACACGACTGAGCGACTTCATGTTCACTTCTCACTTTCATGCATTGGAGAAGGAAATGGCAACCCACTCCAGTGTTCTTGCCTGGAGAATCCCAGGGGCGGGGGAGCCTGGTGGGCTGCCGTCTGTGGATTCACACAGAGTCGGACACGACTGAAGTGACTTAGCAGCAGCAGCAGCAGCATCTGAGAAGAGGGAAGGGTTAGATTCATAGCCTAGAATCACAAATAATTAAAATCATGCTCCACAATCTCCCATGAATTTTTTTTCTTTTTTTTCCCCCTCAGAGGTCAATATTTTTATGGAAAACTTGAGACACTAAACATCTCCTTTTCCCCATGCTTTCGATTTCAGTTTGTTTTTTGATTTAGAGAATAATTGCTTTACCACATTATGTTAGCTTCTGCTGCGCCCACGAGGTGAACCAGCTGTGAGTTTACATATGTCCCCTCCCTCCTGAGCCTTCCCCCCCCATCCCACCCATCTATGTCGCCACGGGGCACGGAGCCGAGCTCCCTGTGTTATACGGCAGGTTCCCTCGAGCTGTTTTACACAGGGCAGAGTACACGTGTCATTGCTACTTTCTCAACTTGTCCCACCATCTCCTTCCCGCACTGTGGCCACAAATCTGTCCCCTTCATCTGCGTCTCTGTTCCTGCTCTGCGAGTAGGCTCACCGGGGTCTGGTACACACGGTTTGGTGAGTAAAACCCATTTCATAACACAAGGGTATAAATTTATAATCCATGTCATAACACAAAGAATGCATATTAAAATATAGCTGTCCAGCATATTTAAGACAGAGGAGGCAGACCATGCATGATTTGACTTGAGAAAATTAAACAGGACTCTGCTCTATGAATCCCATGCCCTGGAGCCTTCTCGTACGGCAGGGATCACACTGCTTGCAACTGATAGTCTACGTGTATGTCACTTCGTGTGACTTAGGGGAAGGACCGTGTTCTTCTTCTTGTCCTCCGGAGCTTAGTACAGTACCTACCGCAGCTCAGCAACACCTTCAGTTCAGTCACTCAGCCGTGTCCGACTCTTTGCGACCCCATGGCCTGCAGCACGCCAGGCTCCCCTGTCCATCACCAAATTCCCTGAGCTTGTTCAAACTCATGTCCATCAAGTCAGTGATGCCATCCAATCGTCAGCTTATTAATATTCATAGTAAAGCTTATTGACATGTATCAGGAAAAATAAATTTTAAAAATTAAGAAAGGAGAAAAAAATGTGTCAGACACTATATGAGCTGCTTGTACATTATCTCATGTTACATTTCAATAACCATCAAAAGGTTATTATCCTAAACTTACAGAATGATTAGTTAATTTTCATGAAGTGACTCCAGCAGTCTGGAAAAAGCAAGATTCGAACATAGTTCCTACCTGCCTCCAAATCCTATTCTCACAACCACTGTATTCTCCAATATAAAGAATGTGATCTCATGAGCATTTGTTGTATGTGTTGTTGTTTAATTGCTAAGTCCTGTCTGACTCTGTTGCAACCCCATTGACTGTCGCCTGACAGGCTCCTCTGTTCAAGGGATTTCCCAGGCAGGAATAGTGGAATGGGTTGCCACTTCCTTCTCCACGGGATCTTCCCAACCCAGGGATCAAACCCAAGTCTCTTACAGATTCTTTTCCAACTGAGCCATGGAAGTCGAATAACAAATAAGAATAACATCACAAAATATAATTCCAGGAGAAGATAATCAAAACCCTGATTGCCCACAACTCATAGGTAACACAGCCAGCTAGTTGAAGCAGAGACTTGTATATATAAGGACAACAGTTACCGTTGAAACAGTTACAGTATGAAAAAGCATAAATTCAAGGCGATATAAGGTGCTGAGGTGTATTAGAAGTGGCTGAGCAGTGTAGGTATATTCAGTTTCTGTCCCACTGTGACCGGAAGATGATCGGTGGCGTCAATCAAAATAGAAAGGGAAGGCATCAACATACGTTACTAACGTGCTTTATTTTCAGACAAGGAAGGAGCCAGCCAGGAGTTCAAAGTCAGAAGTGCGGGGACCTTTCCCCCTCTAACAGTTAGCTCCATGACCTTGGGCAGTCCCTAGAATTCGAGTTACCCATCCGTGAACTTGGGATAAATTAGAAGATTCAGGATTTGTCGACAGCAATATGCTTCTTTTCTCATGTGCATCTCCAGTAGTCCTATCGCAGAAAGCATGGTCCGCGGCAGCGCATGGTGGAAGGCTTCCCTGGCCTCAGCTCACCTGCATGAAATATGTGGAGGGGTAATTGAGTTCTGGAATAAGATGCTGGTGAGGGGGCTGGCGTGCTTGCTAAGATGACTCACGTGCAAAGCACGGGGTGTGTGTGTGTGTGAGCAAGCAGAAGTGAGGACCCACTAAAACAAGTACTCATATACTCCATGTGAGTATATGGGTTTTCCCCCATTTATGAAATATAGATGATATTAAATATATATGATATACACCCCCTCAGTGCTTAAGTGTAAGCAAATCTCACATCTTGTATTTCATACTTCGTGCTTTGGTGAACTGGCTAAACATAGAATATGTTCAAAAATAGCTTCTGGATCCACTTGAAAGGCACGAGAGGTCTGTACTTGCCTGGAGTGGTGACTAGAATACAGAAAGCTGCAAAGGAGGCCGCGTGATAGGGGCAGCCAGGAGGCAGAAGGAGCTAGATTCAGGGGTCACGCCAAGGCTGAGACTCCAGTCTGAGGGTGTCTCTCTGCCACTGCCCCTTCCCCACCTGCTTTGACCAGCAGACTCCTTCTCAGCGTGGCAGAGAGGAAAAGAAAGAAATTAAAAACCACATTGATCAGGGTCGCTTCTCGTTAGCAGTTGTGAGAAAATATTTAAGAGGGGGAAAAAAGAAGTTGAAAGTTCTAAATATATAAGGATTTGCAGGTGGTCGGAGAGTTTAGGTACCTAAGCGATGCTCAACTCTGTCAGCCCAGACCCTGTTTTGCAAAATGGTCACTGAGTCATCAGGTTCCATTCACAACCTCCCCCATCAGTGGAGTTCTCTGGATGAATGTTGATTTAATGCCACCTCTTAAAGGCAGCCTGTAAATCAGCTCCCCATTATGGCAGGTACTTGAAAACATATTGACAGTTAATAATGTTTGTGAATCAGAAGTACATCTGAGAGACTTCCCTGGTGATCCAGTGGTTAAGACGCCATGCTTCCACTGTAGGGAGGCCAGGTACAGATCCCTGGTTGGGGAATTAAGACCCTGCATGCCATGGGGTGAGGCCAAAAAAAATTAATAAATAAGAAGTAAGACATACAGATGGCTAACAAACACATGAAAAGATGCTCAACATCACTCATTATTAGAGAAATGCAAATCAAAACCACAATGAGGTACCATTACATGCCAGTCAGGATGGCTGCTATCCAAAAGTCTACAAGCAATAAATGCTGGAGAGGGTGTGGAGAAAAGGGAACCCTCTTACACTGTTGGTGGGAATGCAAACTAGTACAGCCACTATGGAAAACAGTGTGGAGATTTCTTAAAAAACTGGAAATAGAACTGCCATATGACCCAGCAATCCCACTTCTGGGCATACACACTGAGGAAACCAGATCTGAAAGAGACACGTGCACCCCAATGTTCATCGCAGCACTGTTTATAATAGCCAGGACATGGAAGCAACCTAGATGCCCATCAGCAGATGAATGGATAAGGAAGCTGTGGTACATATACACCATGGAATATTACTCAGCCGTTAAAAAGAATTCATTTGAATCAGTTCTAATGAGATGGATGAAACTGGAGCCCTTATACAGAGTGAAGTAAGCCAGAAAGATAAAGACCAATACAGCATACTAACGCATATATATGGAATTTAGAAAGATGGTAATGATAACCCTATATGCAAAACAGAAAAAGAGACACAGAAAATACAGAACAGACTTTTGAACTCTGTGGGAGAATGTGAGGGTGGGGTATTTCAAAAGAACAGCATGTATACTATCTATGGTGAAACAGATCACCAGCCCAGGTGGGATGCATGAGACAAGTGCTCGGGCCTGGTGCACTGGGAAGACCCAGAGGAATCGGGTGGAGAGGGAGGTGGGAGGAGGGATCGGGATGGGGAATACGTGTAAATCTATGGCTGATTCATATCAATGTATGACAAAACCCACTGAAATGTTGTGAAGTAATTAGCCTCCAACTAATAAAAAAAAAAAAAGAAGTGCATCCAAGTGAACAGAGAAAGATAAATATCATGTGCTATGGCTTATGTGTGGAATCTAAAAGAATGATACAGATGAATTTATTTACAAAATAGAAAGAGACTCGGAGACATAGAAAGTGAACTTGAGGTTACCAAAAGGGAAAGAGGGAAGGGATAAATTAGGAGGTAACAGATACACATTAGTGTATATAGCACAAACAAGGACTTATTGTATAGCACAGAGAACTATACTCAATATCTTGTAACAAGCTATAAGGGAAAAGAATCTTAAAAAGAATATGTATATAACTGAATCCCTTTGCTGTACATCTGAATCTAACACAACACTATGAAGCTGAGCACCAAAGGATAGATGCTTTCAAACTGTGGTGTTGGAGAAAACTCTTGAGAGCCCCTTGGACTGCAAGGAGACCCAACCAGTCCATCCTAAAGGAAATCAGTCCCAAATATTCATTGGAAGGACTGATGCTGAAGCTGAAACTACAATACTTTGGCCACCTGATGCAAAGAACTAGCTCACTTGGAAAGACCCTGATGCTGTGAAAGACTGAGGGCAGAAGGAGAAGGGGATGACAGAGGATGAGATGGTTGGATGGCATCACCAACTCAACGGACATGAGTTTGAGCAAGCTCCAGGAGTTGGTGATAGACAGGGAAGCCTGGCATGCTGGTCTATGGAGTCACAGAGAGTCCGACACGACTGAGCGACTGAACTGAACTGAACCGGTGGTCCAGTGACTAAGGTCCATGCTCCCAAGGCAGGGGGCCCATGTTAGATCCCTGGTCAGGGAACTAGATCCCACAGGCTGCAGCTAAGTTTTCACATGCCGCAAGTAAGACTCAGTGCTGTCAAATAAATATTTTTTTAAAAAACTTTAAAAAAGAGAGCAATTACATTTTTTTACCAAATCCTTAGGAATTTGGGGGATAGAAGTGGAGAAAAAGTAGGGAGTGGTACAGAAAGAAAATGTAATATTTATTTGATCCTCAGGGAAAGCTGTACCCCTCACGTTTGACATACCACTGACATTCATAAAAATTTATTGAATGAATCACTTCATTAAACGTGTATCACATGTAGTAGTAGAATTAGTACTGTATATAGGTATTTTGGCTGAGGTTTGACTATTAGGTAATGTTGACAGCAAGAAAGACAGTTAACAAACTCATGAAGTAACTCTCTACGTCTGTTTTTATAGCTGAGTTTCAAAAACAGTGTGCTTACATTCTTCTCTAGCTTTATCC
This sequence comes from Cervus canadensis, assembly GCF_019320065.1. Lineage (NCBI taxonomy): Eukaryota > Metazoa > Chordata > Mammalia > Artiodactyla > Cervidae > Cervus > Cervus canadensis. Next base: position 11,298,812 of record NC_057408.1, read on the forward strand.
TAATATAGTTCAAGTTTGAGAGAACCAGCTGGGTTAGGCTGCCCAGTTGTACATGACTCAAGAAATCAAACATCCTTCCTCACTGCTAATGTGTTTTTATACATTAGCGGTCACTGTTGGTCTGTAATCAATGCAGAGCTTGTTAAACAAAAAGTTATCTCCTTTGCTTGAAGTTTAAGTGTAAGCTAACCAATCAATTTATGATCTGTTCCCCATTGCCGTCAGCATTTGGTTTTTTTTTTTCCTTTAGTTCCCCAACCCGGGATCAAACCCATACACCTTGCATTGGGAGCACAGAGTCTTCACCACTGGACTGCCAGGGAAGCCCCAGCATTTGGTCTTTTAGCTCTGATCTATATTAAAACCTATTGTGTGAATGGTGTGTACGCTGAGTGTGAGAGACGAGGTCTGGGGGGAGGCGGTGGAGAGGAGAACAAATACGGTTCTTACATCGACTACAGAGACACATGCAAACACACACCGCATATTTTTTTTATTCCTGGGATCAGTATAGCACCGTATTCTTACACAGCTATTGAGATGAAGCGCACATACCCTAAAATGTGTACAGCTTCTCAGTAGGGAAAGCTCCAGAAACAGCATGAAAAGTCACACCAGCTGCTGAGGAGGAAGCTGCCTGGGACGGAAACATTGCTACAACCGGGCTAATGTCTCTGATATTATGTCATTAATAAAAATCTATCATCCCATCCTCGTGCATCTGAATCTCATTTGCAAAATGTGCTTTTAATTTTTGTCCCCAGACTAATCTGCATCTCCCAGGTCTTGCTGAATTCTGGGTGGAAACGAGAGACAGTTCGCTCCCCCGCTGGCCAGCAGTCCTGGAAGGCTTAGCCATTTTGTCTGGTTAAGAATGCAGGCAACAGAGCTACCTACAGAAAAGACCGGAGTGTTCCAGATCGTAACAAACGATCATACTTTACAGGTTAGAAAAATAATAATAAAATAAAGAGAAAAACCAAAATATGTCATCGGACCGGGTTTTGATGCATGCAGTTAACTTGTCTTTTCTTGGCAGCTAAAACTCGTCTTGTATTTAAGAACATTTTGAAATTTGTCCCCGGAATGTTTTCAATTAGAGGCATTCTCGCATGTGATGCATCAAGGGAAAACAACACTTCAAGTTAGAATGAAGGTACTCCCGGAGACAAACATGATTAATGGGATAATCTTGTAGATTACAATGGTCAGAGGCCACTCCTGCCCTTCGTGCTCTCCAAGGACTGGGACGACTCACTCCCGTACAAACAGCTGCACATTCCTCAATACCATTATTATCCAATGCAAGGCCGCGTTCAGCCTGTTCAAATTCCTATAATATCCACATTTGGCAATTTCCTATTGTGCAACTTCAGTTTCAGAAGTTAAAGCTTCAAGAGTTCCATGTGATTACTTGATAGAGTTTACAAACGGAATTGATTTTCTAAAGCGTCATTAAAGGTTGCTCTGCAAGAAACCAGACAAAAGAGTGCCCCAACCAGCCACACAGCTTTTATGTGGCTCATTGAAAACATAAAGGGCCGTCCTGTCATCTGCCAGTCAGTCCCCCAGAGTCCCCCTGAGGGGCAGGTGAATGTTTTTATTTCTAGTTTACAGGGAAGAAATGGCCACAGAGCAGTTAAGAGTCTCGCCCCAGGGCTTGGCTGAACGGAGGTGGATCAGGATTAAGAAAGCCAGGTTCCCTGTCTCTGATTTCCATGCTCAGCCCACCAGGCAAGCCATCCCCTTCTAAGACGGTTGCTCAGCCTCACAACAAGATCTGAGATGCACTAAGAAAAACATAAATTCCCCTGGGTCTCTGGCGCAGAGGCAAGCCATAGCGATACTGGATGAAATTTGACTATAACCTCTTCCTTTTTTCTTCCCATGGTGGGAGTAAAGCCTTCGAAGGGTCCTTAGTAAATTTCTGGACACACAATACTTCCCCGTTCTATTTGTCCCATTCTGTTTCCCAAGTTAAGATCTCTTTCTTGCTGTTAATATTTTGGGAATACACTGACTGATCTTCACTTTTTCAACTCCAACCAGACTCTTCCTTTTTTAATGTGTTGAATCCGTCAATACTTTGGCTCTTTGCCCAGGAGTTTTAGCCTCTTGACACTCCTCTTGCCAATTGTCTCAGAGGAACAAGTCATAAAATTCCCCTGGCTAAAATGATAACTCAAAGGAGGTTTTGACTGGGTGGCCCGCTCCCTCTGGGTGGCACTATTTTCCTCTCAAAAGCTGAAGAGATTCCCTCCCCATCTGAGGGTCAGCGAGTCTGTTTTGCTAGTAAAACCAGAAAATTATGAAGCCGTTCATGCTAAGATATAAATAACTGATGACAGCTTAAAGTGCCCGTAAGCATTTGCGCACTTCTTGGAAGTCGGGAGCGGGGAAAGCTCAGGTGTGTAACAGAAGGGGGAAGATTTGAATGGTGTGGAGTCAAAGTTCTATAGTTCCTGAAATGATCGTGTATATCACCGGCTCCTAAACTTGAGCGTCTATCAGCGTCACCTGGACACTTTGGTAAGGCAGAGGACCGGCACCATCCCCAGAGTTGCTGACGCAGTAGGTGGGGGATGGGGTCCAAGAACCGGCACATTTAACTAACTCTCGGATGGTGCTGGTGGTCGGCGCTTTGAGTAGCACTGCCTATTCTGATAACACCGGGTTACCGTGCAGTTCCATCAAGAACTGCTCATGAGGCTCAGAAGCAAATAAATTAAGCTCTTACAGAAAGGACTAGTACCCCAACCTGAGAAGGTAAAGTGACCCAAGAGGAGGTGGGTAGATGGATGGGGATGTTGGCTGAATGGCCTTGCTTTGCAATTCTTTCTGACCCAGGCCATCCAGGAAAGGAGACTCGCGAGCTGGGGGCACTTTATCAAGGACAGCTTTGCAGGATGTTTAGACATGAGGACTGTTAGCCAGCACTCTGATTGACCTCAGCTGTCACAATCGTACACAAAGAGATGTAGCTTGGTGCCCAGGGATCAACCATCAGGGGCTTAGAGATCAATACCCACACCTTGCACTGCACTTGAAAGCAAATTAAAAGCCAGTGTGGACCACACAGTGTATAACCCAAGGTGTAGGCAATGATTTGCAAAAATTCTTTAATTAGAGTCGATAGGAAATGTCTCTTGCTTTTTCCCCTCTTCTATCCCACTTAGCTTGCTAAGTGATTTTAATGCTCTTTAAGACATCACAGATGTTCTTTAGAGGGATGGTGCAACAGTGACAATCAAAAGGCTGGACTTTTATAAGTTTATACCAATTGGAACCTATGACCACATAGAAAATATGTGAGTCAGCTTATGTAACACAAGCCTGAGTAGAGAAAACAGCTCCCAAAATCCAACTGGTCTTCACTCTGGGTTTCAGTGATGTCTCTCAGTGTCCTTTTTATAAGGAGATTTTTATTGAGAGAGAGAATAAATACACAGGCTTCCTCTTTCCCTCGCCACCTGTAGGAAAATGAAGAACGTTTGTTTCCATTGTGTTTAGTGAAAAAAATGAAGAAGTATGAGATTCCTTTTCAATGTTTATAGGAGATCCTTTGGTATAAAATACATCAAAATTAATTTTTTGTCTCTCCTGGAGTTGGAGAGCACAGCATAGGTGTTTGAGATTTAGAAAAACATAGCTTCTTCCTGCTCCTCTCCCTTCAACGGAGAGCTTCCTAAGGAACTTGAAAGTGGGCTTGGCTTTGACTTCTATTTCGATATCTATCTAGGCTTTTGAATAAATATAAATATCTTCATTACATCTTTTTTTCCCCCCTGTTTTCTTGCTGAGGCTGCTGTAGTTTCAGGCCTCTTGGTGCCAAGCTGGGGGCAATTATTTTCTTAGTCAGTTAAAAGGCCTTTAGGTGAAGCAGTAATTTAGACTCTAATTGTGGTGGTTTCCCAACACAGTCCAGTAGTAGGAAAGAAAATATATCAGTCCCCTGAAAGTTGATTTCTTTTTCCAGAGCTCAAATGCCTTTTAGATACTTTAAGCCACAACTATCCCAGAATTGTACATTTGGGTAAAAATTTTGATCAACTCCTTTTTTTATATGTATTGTTCATAGTTTGGAGAATAAATAACTTCCCTTGTCTAAACTGGAAAGTGTGCAAAGATGGATTGACATATCAATGTGTTTGGGGTTAAAATGTTTAAGTTTCCTGAATCTATTTAGGTGTTCAAATAAGAGTCAAGATTGCCACCGTCAACTCACTCTTGTGAAAACCCTGAAATGGAACCTTCTCTTCCTTGCTGATTTCTCTAAGCTAGTGTTCATTTCCTTTTGGAGGAATTCAGGGCAGGGGATTGAACAGATTTAAGACTCCAGTTTCCTGAATATTAACAACAAAAATTGAGCCCATTTAACCAGACAGTTGAAGACCCAGCGCCTGCCCAAAACTATGTTAGATACAGGTGGGAAATTCAAAGCCACGTAAAGAGACAAAATTAACACAAATGCAAATACCGGAGGGGACTTCCCTAGTGGTCCAGTGACTAAGACTCCGTGCAGGGGGCCTGAGTTTGAGCCCTGGTCAGGAAACTAGACCTCGCATGCCACAGGTAAGAGTTCTCCCGCTGAGAGAGTGGTCGAAGGTCCTGAGTGCTGTAACTAAGACTGGCGCAGCCAAATAAATAAATATTTTTAAATATTTATTTAAATATTTTTTTAAAGGGCAGGGGGCTGGAGTCCTTCTGGCTCAGGAAAAGCATTTTAAGGAATACACCCCCTGACCTGCCCATAATAAACACACTGAAAGTGAGAATAACAAATACAATTAAAAAAAAAAAGAGACACAGGCCTTTACCACCCTCTCCCAAGTTGTTCCCCTTTGGGATTTTACACACCAAGCATTCCGCACCCCATCCTTTACTCCTCGGCATGTTTCTCCCTCCGCACCACACTCAGAACCTGCCTTCTGTCTTTCTCTTTGGACCGTACATTTAAGCCTTGAAAGAAGAAAATCCCTCTCACACTGGAATGGGAAGTCTAAGTTATCAAAGAGCTTATTGGCCCATCTCATTTGACTTACGAAACCTTGTGAGAGCGGTAAGACCAGCACTAGTGATTTCATTTATCAAGTAGGAACAGGAAGGCACAGAGAAGTCACGCAACTTGCCAAAAGTCACACAGCCAGACTCTCACCAAGCCTGGAAGACAGCCTGGTTCTCATCCACAGCTGTGTGTGATTTACCCTGAGAGGTTGCCTCTAGAGCTTGTTGAAGTATTTCATTCCTTTGCCTGGAAACCCTTAAGATCCTAGCCTGCTGTTGTACAGAACGTAGTGGGATGCCTTGCATCCATTCAGGCTCTCCCTCAACAAATACGTACAGAGAACTAGCCACTGCTGAGCATTTTCGCAGACGCCAAACACAGCAGTGGTCAAGAGAGACCATGACCTCTAACCTCATGAAATTTACATTCTGCAGGGGAGGCAGACAACAAACAAGTAAAATATGAGGGGTTTTCGATATTGAGAAAGTGAAAAATAAAGCAGGGAAGGAGGGGTGGGGAGCAGGAGACTGGTGTTGGCCAGTCTGTGTGGGAGAGGGCTGGCCGGAGAGAAGACAGTGGGAGGTGGTGTCCCAGTGAAAACGGAGGGTGTGTGGGAGCTGGGCTCTGATTTATCCAGGAGAAGAGCTCGAGGCAGCAGGCACAAATGCTCCTGAGAGGACTGAGAAACAGCAGGCCGGCCAGGGAGACTCAGCCCAGCAAGCTGAAGAAGCAAGGACCCAGAGATAGGGTCAGAGGAATAAGCAGGAGCAAAAGCCAGATTGGGGCGGGGGGGCACCCCTGAATCACTGTAAAGACGTTGCTTTTGCTGCAGTAACATGCGGCAGGGCCGCTGCGGAGGTTGGAGCAGTGGAGGGTTCACGAATTACCAGCTGCTCCGTGGAGCGTAGGCTCCAGGGGGATGAGCAGGGTGGGAGCAGGGCGTCTGGGAGGAGCCCCTGCCGTATCCTGATGCAGGGTGATGACGGTTGGGTCATGCCCTCACCTCCCACCTGTTCCAGGATGAAGCATGGCTAACTCAGAGAGAGGTGTTAATGAGATCAAGGTCAAGGAATCATGTGAGCATCCTTTGGGTTGGTATTGCCAACCTGAGCTTCCAGATCTTTGGAAGTCCTCTCCTGGTTCCTGCCCATCAGTACTCCTACGGGAAGTCATTGGGAAGGTGGCTTAGGCTAAACATCAAGTTTGTTTGCAGCGAGCTGAGCTCGTAGCCCCCAGGATTTCTGTGCTGATCAGAAGGTTGGGTTGATAGCAATGCCTGTCTTGAAGGTATTTTTAAGTAGGAAAATCAATGAATACTTAACAAATGGGGTTTGTTTTATGCATGCTAAGTTGCTAAATCATGTCTGACTCCTTTGTGACCCCATGGACTGTAGCCCACCAGGCTCCTCTGTCCATGGGATTCTCCAGGCAAGAATACTGGAGTGGGTAGCCATTCCCTCCTCCAGGGGATCTTCCTGACCCAGGGATCAAAACCATGTCTCATATCTCCTGCATTGTCAGGCGAGTTCTTTACCACCAGCACCTCCTGGGAAGCCCTTGTTTTGTAGACCTGATCTTTTAAAGCACGGAGCCCGCAAGGGGGGAGCAGTTCATTCCTTCATTCCTTGGTGGGCAAAATAGTAAAACCACTGTGATGGAGGAGGGCTAGAGACCCTGCTTCCACTCCCACCCAGGCGTCTCTGTTCTTGGTTCCCGAGAGAGGCAGATGAAAGTGTGGGCCTGGGTCAGGGCACATGCTTCTGGGCATTTCCAGTGCACACCCTCCGGGAAGGAAACGGAGTGTGAGCAGCCAGAACAAGTCACCAGGGCCTCGGTTTCCTCATCTGTGGAATTAAGAGGTTGGGTGAAATGATCCACCCCTGCTTTAAGCATCTATGATACTGTGAGTGGTCTTTGTCCATGAGGAATGAAGGAGAAAGGATTTCGCTTAACTCCTGGTCAAGAATCCAGGTAAAAGACTGCCCTGGCAACCCCGTAGATAAGACCCCACCCTTCCAATGCAGGGGGTACATATTTGATCCCTGGTTAAGGAACTAAGATCCCACATGCCATGTGGCTTGGCCAAAAAAGAGTCCAGGTAAACAGTCTAGCATTGAACACTTCTGCATACCTAGAAACTACAAACATGTGTAAATCATTTTTACTCTTGGCATAAGAAGGAAATTTTAAATCCATCTGACAACCTAATCATATGATGTTTTATCAAACTCTGAGTTTAGAAAGATGTTATAAAAACCTGATTTATTGAATGTATTAGGATAGACAAGTCATGCTCCTGATTTATATACTAGGGTCAAACACAATACCTCAAGGTCTTGGGTGGGCTTAAGTTATATCTCAGCTGTAGTTCTTTTTTTTTTTTTTTTTAAGAGCCAAGAATATGTGGAAATAATTTGTTTTGTTTTTTATCAATCGCTGGAGCTCATGTGAGCTACTTCAAGGGCCAGCCATGCTCTGGGGCTTATCCTCTTGGCAGGAGAGGCAACTGTTCAGAGGTCAAACAAGGGCTCATTTCCTCCCCTCCAGGCCAGCAGAGATCTTCCATTCCCAGACTGACTTTCATTCCTTCAGCTGAGCCGGAAGGCATTGTTCCCTAATAAAACACAACACATCGGAAGATCGTCACTTGAGTTGCTCCTAGATTTACTCTTTGAAGACTGAGTGGTGATCAATGTTGGTTAGAAGAGGAGAAGCAAGTAGACACGATGCCTCTGGCAGGGCAAGGACTGAGGAGCCAGAGGCTGGAAACACAAAAGTCCAGGGATGCCTCCTGGAACTTCTCTGATGGTCCCGTGGCTAAGATTCCTCACTCCCAATACTGGAGGCCCGGGTTCAATCCTGGTCAGGGAACTAGATCCCACATGCCACAACTAAGAGTGTGCATGCCACAACTAAGACCCAGCTCAGCCAAGTAAATATTTTTAAAAATTACAAGGGTTCCTTCTTACCATTATTTCCCAGGGGGAGCCCCACAAACCAGCACGATTATCGTAATTCCCTTTTGGGGCTTCGAGAACCCTATTTTCCTTGGTTAAGTTAACACAAGCATTTGTTTGGACTTACCTAAGCACACATTCCCGACTCTTTCTGCTGCCTTCTCGGTTGTTGAAGGATTAACATCGCTGAGTATAGAATTGTGGGTCAGACACACTTGCAGGTCACTTAGTCTAACTATTCACCTCAAATAGGGATTCTGGCCCACTGAGGGCCTCTCTTGATTCTTAACTCTTTCCAGTGATGAAGACCCCACTGCTCCATAAGGCACTGTGTTTATTTTATTTTCAGGAAGTTCTTCCTTATATTAAATCAAATCCTCTGTCTCTAAACTTCACCCATAAAATCTGGTCTTCCACGATCACTTTGCTTTTTAATTTGCTTGGCTGTACTGGGTTTTAATGCGGATCTTTAGTTGTGGCTTGAGGACTCTTAGTTGCAGCATGTGGGCTGCAGGGACTGAATGCAGGCCTGTTTTGGGAGCGTGGAGTTTTAGCCACTGGACCACCAGGGAGGTCCCCACAATGGCTTTGATTAGTGGATCTCAAAGTCTAACTTCAAACATCCTTCCCTGATCATCAAGGCCCTCCCCTTTATTCTTTCTTTCACTGGCCTAGTTTTAGAGGAAATCCTATGAAGTCTTGGTGAGGGCAGATCTGACAAGCCATGCCATCTTTCAAAAGAAAAGGAAGGCTGGAAACTTCCCCGGTGGTCCAGCAGTGAGGACTCAGCGCTTTCACTGCCGTGGGCCTGGGGAACCCCTGTCAGGGAACTGAGATGGCAAGCTGCACGGGATGGCCAAGGAAAGGAAAGGAATGGAAGGCTGGCTGGGCCAAAGCTAAGCTTACTGCAGAGAAGATTTTAGCACAGCTCTTGGGTTCCACGTGGCATGTGACATTCTCCCTGGAGATATTCCTCATGCTTTAAGAGGATCATTTTCCAAATTTGATAACCGATCACATTTTCTAATAGCTTCCAACATCTTAAAATTAACCCACAATGAGTATTTTGACACAACCCCCGCCCTGAGGAAATTACTTCCTATCCAAATTAACTGCAAAATCACAAAAAAACTTTAAATGGTTCTGAAACCCACGGGACGCAGGAAGATAGCTTATAATAATTCACCGGGCTCTTCATGACATCTAGTGGTGAAGCCTGGAAGAGCTTACAGCTACTCAGAAGGTGGGAACATTCTTAATCTTATTATATAACATTTGCTCTTTGAATACTTTGTTTTGTGAAATTGTAAATTCATTTTCCCATCAACTATAATGATACACTCGTCTTTATTTTATGCATCTTTACTGCTTTATACCTTTCCTATGTGGGCTTACTTTGAAATCAATGAAATTCATTTTTTCACAAATTTAGAAAAAAATCCTCCTTTTATAAAAGATGCTTTGTATGTGTGTGTTTAATTTTTATTTTATATTGGGGTATACTTGATTAACAATGTTGTGTTCATTTCAGGTGTACGGCAAAGTGATTCAGTTACGCATCTATCTATTCAAAAGAGGGGTTTTGTATAAGCATAAATAACTCGATTTTTATCTGGAAGCATACTACAAAAATGTTTTGCATAAATGTATTCATCTTCAAGCATGGATTTGGGGTTCCTGTGAAATCAGAGTCATTTATAGCTAACCTTGAATGTATTGTTATTCACAATTAGAAGTAGATAAATTTCACAGGCAGAGAAGCTGACAAGTCTTTAAGCCTTCACACTTAGTTTTGCAGGAAGAACTGAAGTTAATTAGAAGCGATTATACGTACATTGCATGTGTGTGTGCATTTGTGTTGTGCACACACACCACCAAAGCCTTGGGAAGGCTGCATTTTTTTTTTAATGTTTTAAAAATAAACATAATCTCCTTCCCATGTGTTGCTATAAGCCCAGTAAATCTAGGAAGCTCAGCAGGATTGAACAAGGTCATTTCTTGTCAGGACTCCAAGGGGGAGCAGGAAGCCACCGGGAGCATCAGATGCTGGCATCCTAATCCCCTCTCAGCACCGGCCTGCCAGGCACCGGGACGCGCCGTGCCAGCTCCGCAGGCGGGCGGACGGCATGGACGCGAGCGCAGAGCCAGGGCCGCGGCTCCCTGCCCACGGGCCCCTTGCAAGATGGATCTACATCCCCCGCCCTGGTAATAAAGGCAAAATTCCAGCTGAGTCTGCTCACTTCTTAATTCCGGTAAACAGGAAATTGATGGTGAACAGCTATATCCAAACCTCTAAAGCAAAGAGGCTTCACTGATTCGTTCTGGGTTCTGTGGAGTTTAAATATGTATATTTAATATAATGTATTTTAATTAAATATAATGTATTTTCAACGCAAAGGCAGAGCCCTTCACCAATCAGCTGGTCCAGAGACTCTCGGGTGGGCCCTCCTATGTGGTCCATGTCGGGGCGCTGGCGGAAGGTGATTCGGAGGTGGGGGCTTGTGGCTTGAGTCCCCGGTGGACACGTCTGGTGCCCGGGTCAGCAGGTGGGCAGGCCGCGTGCTGGAGATCACAGAGGCCCGCTCACAGCCGAGGGGAGCCCAGCGCCTGGTCCCGGGGAAGTGCCACCTGAACTGGGGGGTCTACCACTGAGGGTGGTCCAGGAGCCTGGCTCCGCGGGAGCTGGCCTTGAGGTTGGGGCTCTGGGGGCTGGCTGGGCACCGGGGTGGGTGACAAGTCTCGTGCTGGGCCTGTCTGGGAGCCTGTGTTCGCAGGAGTCTGCCTGGAGCCTGGTGTCCCGGGAGCTGGTCACCTCCAGGGTTGGCGAGAAGCTTGGGGTCCTGGGGAAACCTTTTGGGAGCCTGAGGCCACAGGAGTCCAGGGGCGCTGGGATACATGGCGGTTTAGGAGTCCCCTGGGGGCCGGGGACCCCGGAACTAGCCGGGCTTCCGGAGCTAGCGGGCCGCCGGTGCACCAGCGGGCTGGGTCCGCAGAGGAGGGAAGTCCGGGCCGTGGAAGCCCGCCTGGATCGGGCGCACGTGTTCGCTGTCCCCTCCGGCCACGGGGAGGGTCTCTCTCTCGCTGGACTGTCCAGGCCTAGGGCCAGGGACGAGGGGAGGGGGCAGCGTGAATCTCTTTCCCACCCGCCTCCATGCAGCTTTTCTTAGGTCTGTGCTTCCCCCGGCGCTGTAATCCCTCACTGGGTACCTTTGGCTCTTGCAGCGGTATTTTCGAGTGCGGATGGTTTCTAGGGGAGAGGCGGGGTGGCATGGTGAGCGCTAGAAATTTCTATGACTGCCAGTTTGCCGACTTTCGCATTAATAACATAACTCAATAATAAAAATACAAATAAATTTTTAAATAAAGAGTCCTATACTAAAGACATTCCTCCAACAAACTGGCTAATAAGCACATGAAGAGAGGCTAGACATCACGAACCATCAGAGAAAGACACATCAAAACCACCATGAGGTATCACTTTGCACCTACTAGGGTAACTACAATCAAAAAGTCTTATAATAATAGTTCTGGTGAGGGTATGGAAAACCAGGCCTTTCCCAGGTGGCACTGTGGTAAAGAACCTGCCTGCCAATGCAGGAGACATAGGAGGCGCAGGTTCGATCCCTGGGTCGGGAAGATCCCCTGGAAGAAGGCGTGGCAACCCGCTAAAGTACTCTTTCCTGGAGAATTTCATGGACAGAGGAGCCTGGAAGGCTACAGCCCACAGGGTCACACAGAGTCGGACGCGGCTGAGAGACTGAGCACCGACGGAGAACCAAGGGCCCTCATCTGCTGTTGCTAAGGATGCAAAATGACGTAGCCACTGCGGGAAAGAGCCTGGCTGAGCATAGAATTACCCTATGAACCAGCAACTCCATTCCAAGGTATACACCCAAAAGAAATGAAAATATATGTCTACACAAACACTTGTACATAGATGTTTATAGCAGCATTATTTACAACAGGCAAACGTGGAAGCCTCCCAAATATCCATCAGAAATGAATGCATAAATGAATAGCCATACAATAGAGTATGGCCATACAATAGAGTATTATTCAGCTACAAAAAAAGACAGTATGTGCTGACACATACAGATGCACCTGAAAAAGATGCTAAGTCAAAGAAGCCAGCCACAGAGACCACATATCATGTGCTTCCATTTACAGGAAATGCCCAGAACAGAGAGATCTAACATAAAGGCAAAAAGTAAATTAGTAGTTACGCAGGAGTCATTGTAATGGAGGGATGGGATGTTGATAGCTAAAGGGAATGGAGTTTCTTTTTGAGGTGGTGAAAATGTTCTAAAATTGACTGTAGTGATGGCTGCACTTTTGTGACTATACCAAAAGCCATGGAGGTGGTACATGTTAAATGAGTGAATTGGATGGTACCTGAATTATATCTTAATAAAGCTGTTGTGTGTTTTAAGTACCTTTAAAAGTTTCTCCTATCCAAATCCATTCCATCACCAAGTACATGGATCTTTCCAATTTGAATATTTCTATTTTCTAGTAGTATTTTGAAATGTTATCTTTCATGAACATAAATTTTTACTCACCTCAAGGATGGTTAAAATATAGCTAGCATAAAGGGACCTGACTTCAGATTCAAAACTGTTTTTTACCATGGACAAAACAATCTCAGGCACTGTTTATAAAAAAATTGCCTTTATCCGTAACTTCTACTTCCTATAATGACACCCCAGGTAGTTCAGATGAGCCACCCACTGGTGACAGCTAAAAATGCTAGACAAAATTTTAACAGATTCTTGAAAGCATCAAAAAAGATTAGGTCAAAGCAACAAGGCCAGTGTGCCCCAAGGGAATTTGCCCATCCTGGGGGAGAAGCTGCATTTTTGCATCCTCCAGTGGAAGCAGCTGTGAAACCCGGATCATGTCAAAGGTAAGAACAATCAGAAACCAGCCCCAGACCTAGGCAGGAGCTGCAAGGACATAGTCCTTGGGGGAGGAGGGGGAGGAAGGCTTGAAATAGACGTAAATTTACGTTCGCATAAAAACATACTACATTAAAAACACACCAACTAAACTTTAAGGCAAAAAAGCATAATTAGAAACTAAATTCACTCCCCAAATATAAGGGTTCAACTTAGAATGATATTAGGATGCTACAGCAGCTCTAAATTTATATGTATCCAATAATATGATATCAAATCTAGAAATTAAAAACTCACCATACATGTGTATCTGTGGCTGAGTCCCTTGGCTGTTCACCTGAAGCTATCACAACACTGTTAATCAGCTATACCCCCAATACAAAGTGAAAAGTTTAAAGTCCCAAAATACAAATTCAATAAATAAACACACACAAAAGACTGTTATACATAACAGTAGACAGATCTACGGAACAGAATAAACTGTCCAAAAGCAGGCTTATGCAGTCCCTTAATTTCAACAAAGGATATCAAGTTATATGTCTGTAAAAACAGCTAATTCCTGAAATGGCATGGATGGATTGAAGCGTTCTGATAACAATTGCATTAGGGTACTATGAAGAATGGGCTTCCCAGACGGTGGCAGTGGTGAAGAACCTGCTTGCCAATTCAGGAAATCCAAGACATAGGTTGGATCCCTGGGTCAGAAAGATCCCCTGGAGGAGGGCATGGCAACCCACTCCAGTATCCTTGCCTGGAGAATCTCAAGGACAGAGCAGCCTGGTGGGCTACAGTCCATGGGGTCACAAAGAGTCGGACATGACTTAGCACCCACACACATGCACTTACCCTAGGCCCTCTGCCAGTTGCCCTTTTTTGAGTTAAATAACCTTTTAAACTTAAAAGTCACCTGCAGTAAAGGCTACTTCCTCATTCCTAATGCTGTCACTCTGCTCACTCCTTTGAGAGAATTGTGTGGTCAGGGAAGTAAAACGGCCCCACTATTTTAAAGTGCTTGGTCACAGGAAATCATAGGGATCCAGTGAAGGAGTTCTGCATCAATGACTTGAAAATGCAGAAGAGCAGGTTTTGACCATTTGCACATTCAATACTACCCTACAATATAAGAAATATTATTACTAAGGAATGACCCATCCGAGACTCTGACAGAGGGATCAACTTTGTGAAATTAAAAATTTTCAAGAGAATAAAAGCAGTCATGAAAGAATGTGCTAGAATGACAGATGGGACAGAATTTAAAATTACAATCAAAATACAGGAGAGAAAGCACCTGATTGTACGGAAAGACGAAAGCCTTTAATGGCGTCTTCAAATCCGTCTTTATATTCCTCTTATGGAGTGTTCCCATCAATCTCCATGCCTTACTAATTGTCATGTAAAACTGCTCAGTCGTAGGCCAGGAAAGCTTCGTGATTCCTTTGCCGGAAGCGTTTCAGAATCCAGCTGTCTGCTAATGCTACCTTCAACCAAAAGATTATTAATTTAATTAATAGTTCCAATAATTAAGCACTACAAAGGTTGTTACCACAACTTACTGGGTTGATAATTGGATATCCTCACCAATTTCACTATTTCTACTTTTGATAATGACTACCCCCTCTTGAATTTAAAACCATTTAACTCCTCCTGTTTTTCCATCCTGCTAAAGTCTGCTTTCAGACTCCTCTCTACCTAATTCTATACTATTTTTTTAGTGTTTCCTAGTATTTGCTGCGTAGTTTCCTTCTCCCCTTTTCTATTCTCTCTAGACACTCCCCTTCATACACGTATTTCAACTTCAGTGTCTAAATTGAGTCCCAGTTCCCTAATTCTAGCCCTAAGATCTAAGACCAGAGGATCCTTGCCCCATGTCCTCAGCCAACCTTTGGTCTGTGGAGGAACTTTAACCAAAGAGCAAGTTTAATCACAGAAGTGAGAAAATGCAGAAAAAAAAGGAAAACAATCAATGGAGACCAAATAATGAAAGTTTAGTCCGTAAGCATGGTCAAGGACAGTTAGTTCCTTCTCAAGGGCTATACATACTATTCTGAGGCATATCCTGGACATGGAACAACAGACTGGTTCCAAATAGGAAAAGGAGTACGTCAAGGCTGTATATTGTCACCCTGCTTATTTAACTTATATGCAGAGTACATCATGAGAAATGCTGGGCTGGAGGAGGCACAAGCCGGAATCCAGATTGCTCGGAGAAATATCAATAACCTCAGATATACAGATGACACCACCCTTATGGCAGAAAGTGAAGCACTAAAGAGCCTCTTGATGAAAGTGAAAGAGGAGAGTGAAAAAGTTGGCTTAAAGCTCAACATTCAGAAAACTAAGATCATGGCATCTGGTCCCATCACTTCATGGCTAATAGATGGGGAAACAGTGGAAACAGTGGCTGACTTTATTTTTCTGGGCTCCAAAATCACTGCAGATGGTGATTGCAGCCATGAAATTAAAAGACGCTTACTCCTTGGAAGGAAAGTTATGACCAACCTAGACAGCATATTAAAAAGCAGAGACATTACTTTACCAACAAAGGTCCATCTAGTCAAGGCTATGGTTTTTCCAGTGGTCATGTATGGATGTGAGAGTTGGACTATAAAGACAGCTGAGCACCAAAGAATTGATGCTTTTGAACTGTGGTGTTGGAGAAGACTCTTGAGAGTCCCTTGGACTGAAAGGAGATCTAACCAGTTCATCCTAAAGGAGATCAGTCCTGGGTGTTCATTGGAAGGACTGATGCTGAAGCTGAAACGCCAATACTTTGGCCGCCTGATGCGAAGAGTTGACTTATTGGAAAAGACCCTGATGCTGGGAAAGACTGAGGGCAGGAAGAGAAGGGGACGACAGAGGATGAGATGGTTGGATGGCATCACCGACTCAATGGACATGGGTTTGGGTGGACTCCAGGACAGGGAGGCCTGGCGTACTGTGGTTCATGGGGTTGCAAAGAGTCGGACACGACTGAGTGACTGAACTGAACTCATCCTGTGAGCTGTCTTACAGATACTGAAATTCCCACCAAATGGAGAAATTAATGCCATGATGACCAGACTGTAGCCATGATATAAGCTACCACAGTTTGAGAGCTGGCCTTAAGAAATGGAAACAAACCGACGCTGGAACTGAAGATTCACTGTACTTAATCAAGATGATGCCAGTCAGATCACCAATGACCAACTTCAGGATGACTGTCAGAGCTGACTGTACTGTTTCGGCCTGTCCCCCTCCTTCAGCCTAGAAAATCTCGTGCCCACTGATTGTCAGTGGCGGGGGAGTTGGCCTTTGGACAGGCGTTCCCCCACCACCCCTGGTTGCTGGCATCAAAACAAACTTTCCATTGCAGTGTCCTGGCCTCTTTATCAGCTGTTGAGCAGCGAGCAGCCGGACCTGGGATCGGTTACACGCTCAATGTACCTAATAGACATTTCCACATGAAATCCAAGAAAAAGCATCTATTGCTCAAGGCAATATTGTACCCCAAGCTGTATTTCTCTTCCCTCCCCAACTTGCTTTTTCCTAAGAATCAGTCTTCCTACTACATGTGTTCAAGTCACTATGGACTCCTCTCTCTTCTTCCCTCCTCCCATAAACGAATGACAGCCTGATCTCTTTCACAAGAGGAGCTTCCTGCTATGGTTTCTTCTTGCTCTTCCAGCTTCATCTCCTCCCTCATCTCAGTCCTTTTATGTACACAGCACGCATTTATTCCTTGTTGTTCAGTCGCCCGGTTGTGTCCGACTCTTTGCAACCCCATGGACTGCAGCACAGCAGGCCCCCCTGTCCCCCACCAATCTCCCCAAATTTGCCCAAGTTCATGTCCATTGCATTGGTGATGCCATCCAGCCATCTCATCCTCTGATGCCCTCTTCTCCTTCTGCCCTCAATCTTTCCCAGCATCGGGGACTTTTCCAATGAGTCAGCTGTTCGCATCAAGTGACCAAAATACTGGAGCTTCAGCTTCACCGTCAGTCCTTCCAAAGAGTATTCAGGGTTGATTTCCCTTAAGATTGACTGGTTTGATCTTCTGGCTGTCCAAGGGACTTTGTCCAGCACCACAGTTCCTTACTTCTGCTAAATTCCCTTCCTTACCTTGCTCAAGTGCAAATTCCTACAGTCTGTCAGGTTTACCTCAAGCATCTCCTCTTGGAACCTGAGCGTTTGTTCAGTTATTGATGACAGAGATCAAAGCAACTTTAGTGTGGCACCAGGGCCAAGCCCTTGCATTACTGCTCATAAGCATGTAAAGAAGACTACTAATAATTAACTACTTCCTGCTCTGGACCAGGAAGACGTGGCCACAGGTGCTACACGGCAGAGGAGGCATACCTCATCACCAGCGCTAGCTTCTTCCCGTTTCTCTTGTGCTGAGCCTTATAGATAAGCAGGAACTGGACCGGGGAACAAATTAGGTCAGAGGCAGGCATCAGTTATCAGAGCACATTCTGGTAACTGCTAGTAAGGTGCATCACCAAGGGGAAGCGGGTGGGCGTCGGGGGATAGGGAAGGCTGGGGAGGGCCCACGGGAAGAAATCCACAAGCAGACTAGCAGGCGTGTGGAGGACACGTGGTGGACGCCAGGTCAGAGGCAAGGAGACAGTAAGGAGGCTGCTGCACCCTGCTTAGCAAAGACCGAGGATGGAGGTACAGGGTAGGGAAGACTATGCCTTATCCTTGTTCCAGATCGAAGTGACACTCATTTCATCTTCCTAACGAGCCTAAGAAGTAATGTTTTGACCCATTTTTACTCAAAGAGGAAACTAAAGCTCCTAAACTACTTGCTCAACATGATACAGCTTACAAGTAGGAGGGGCAGAGAGTCAAACTTCAAGGATCCTGCTCCTGAGCAGCACAATGTCAGCATCTCAAAGGCACATCCCAGTATAAGCAGTAAATCACGCTTCACAAATAAATCTGGCCTGTTCAATTTATAAAACTTGTAAATAAAACTTCCTCAGAGAAATACCCTGGCAGGTTTAGGGTAATAATAGGGATTTTAATATTATTCCAAGCTGTGTACAATTTTAGTAGAATATACAAATAATAAAGTGATCTTATGGGCCTAGTTCCACCTTCTCCAATTCTTAATTTGGCATGGACCAATTTAAAAGTAATCATATTAACCTGTAAAATCACCACTCTGCCCACTTAATCTTATCAAGGTAGGGCATATTTTTTAAAAGTACTGATCTAAAAATAAAACAATGCAGAAAACAGATGTCACATTTACCAGGGGGTAAAGGGAAAAGGGGTTAAGTTGGGAGATCGAGCTTGACGTATACACACCACTGTAAACAGATAACTAATGACCTATTATACAGCACAGGTAACTCAATGCTCCGTAATGGCCCGTATGTGAAAAGAATCTGACAGTGGGAACTTCTCGGGCAGTCTGGTGTTGAAGACTTGGCCTTCCAATGCAGTGGGTGTGGCTTCAATCCCCGATCTCTGGCAGGAAGCTAGGATCCCACATGCCTCTGGGGCAAAAAACCAAAACGTAAAATGGAAGCAATATTGTAAAAAATTCAATCAAGACTGAAAAAATGGCCCACATCAAGAAGAAATCTAAAAAAATAATAAAAAGAATGGATATATGCATAACTGATACCCTTTGCTATACACCTAAAACTAACACATTATAGATCAACTATATGTCGATAAAAATTTTAAAAATATATTTTAAAAAATAAAAAATCAACCTAAAAACAATCTGAAGTGAAAAGATGCTTAAGATGACATCAATATTCTGCCATAGGCAATAGACTTAGTGAAGGAATAAAATATTTGTACGTTAAAATCACTTACCTAACAAATATGCTATATGAATATTACAAAACACAATGCGTGTTTGGCAAACTTTCTAAAATACAGACTTCCACTTCTAAAAATGCGGTGTTAGATCTAAGTGAACACAATATTCCTCAGTTTTCCTTCAGTATGTAGTATACACCCTCCAGCCTTGAGACAAAGATAGCAGACAGTTTTCAACTCACAGATTAAGTAGTTTCTAGAACACAAGGCAAGCCTCGGGGAAAATTTGGTCAAAATGGACCATAAATGTCTGCCCCAGGCATGAGTATGGTAGCCTGTCTGCACTTCTGCCCTCAGCCTCAGGGTGACAAAGACTCCGCACTGAAATATTTTTGTTTCTATTATAGATAGGCTATATTTCATTATACCAGATAATGCATCCTGATGCAAAATGTAAGTGAAATCAAGAGAAAAGTTTTGTGAGTTGTTCGTGGTTTTGGTTTTTGCTATGTCTGACAAACAATAAGCCTATTGTCTGTTTTCAAGAAAATACTAGCTATGGATGGTTTCAGTTACAATAACTAGGGTTACATTTCTTAAATGCTCTTCCTATTCATTTGAAAAATTCAGTGTCACATATACAAATGTATATATGTATGTGTGTGTGTATACACACAGTTTTAGGAGAAACATCAGCATTTCATATTGGTAATTTAAATTATGTCAACTATGCATGTTTATTTGTAAAACTTCCTGTAGTGAAACATGTTACAGTTATCTATAAACATTCATTTCTCACTTTACAATTTGAATAATTATGAAATGTTTGTATTATGCAATCAACTGAGTAATAGAAAATTCACATAAACAATATAAATCTGATGTCCAATCCTTTACAAATATGAAGTTATGTTCACTGGAGTTTCAAATTGAAAAGTATAAATAAGATGAGGTCAGCAATACTTAAGGTGAGGCACTTTTAACAATTACCCGAAGAGGTTTTGTTAAATGTACAAAATGTAAAACAAAACTTCTGATATTAATCTCACCCTTAATTCCAGACGTGATTAATCTGAGATGGTCTCTATTAAGGAGTGTTTTATAAACTTTTATTCATTTTACTTCTTGCCCTTCTGTTTCCATTTGATCCAAGGCAACATAATCAGGAAATACATGAACTATGTAGACATCACCACAGACCAGCTAATGTGCTTCCATACAAAGAAAACTAAACATTACTTAGTGACTCTAGGGTTTCAGAAAGTGATTACCACAAAAACTTGGACACGATTTTTTTTTTTTTTTCCAGAAACATGTATAAATACATTGGTGTCTCAAAGGCAAATCAGTATCTTGATCACAGTCCTAGACAAACAGGCCCTCAAATTTACTATTAACTGAATCAAAATTAAGTCTTATATACTCTTCAAACACTGAAATTTTTAAAATACTCAGACAAACTTAAAAATCAAATTTTAGCTTTAAAAATAGAAAAATTTTAAGATTAAATTTATTAATCCTTTCTAGATTACAGTTTAAGATTTTTAAGTCATACGGAACAGATGGTCTTGCCAGCCTTTTGTGAAAGACCTTTTAAACATACACATGTGGCCAATTCATTTTCAACGTTAAACTAAGATCTCTGTATATTTACACTGCATCATTTAAAGTAATAAGTCATTAAAAGATATCAATTCCTCCTGCTTCATGAATTCACAGTACTTTATTTTTTCCTACTGTTGGATTCAACATATATTTTCAACATACCTTTCAACATATGTTGATAAAGATGACTCAAATTTTAAGTTTATCCAAAAGGGTATCAAATCTGTGGTCCCACTAACAGTCTGAGGTGGGAACAGCTAAGTCTCATTAAACTTATTTATTTCTGGTGGTTTATAATTCGGGTGTTTTCTATAGCCCAGATGCCCAACTGCTATTTAACAAACCTATGAGTCTGAACATAGTTAGCTCTTCCAAGTCCACTTGTCAAAATCACTTGCTGTGTGTGCACATGAACACACATACACTCCTTAGTTCCTAAAACAGTTCTGCTCCTCTAAAGAGAGAAACAGGCTTTTGATCAATACGCTATCAGACACTGAAGTCTCTGCTAAAATCAGAAGGTGTCCAATTTTCACATAAATGGAAAGAGAAAATACTTATTTAGAACAACAAAAATTGAGCTTGGCAAAAGTAGTTACTTTTATTTACAATTGCATGTATTAAGGTTACAATAGAAACACTAGTGATACCATCTGAACAAAAGCAATGATTTATTGGTAATGGCAATGAATGAAATATTGAAAGTCTCTGGCGAGAATCAAGCAATTATCCAGGAGCTGTAGATCTGATTGCAATATGGTCTTCCAGTGTCTTTTGTACCTTTAGTGGCTTTCTCCTTTTTTGCCAACTACCTAGGAAGAACAAAAATAACTTCATATATACCTCTTATTGATCTAGAAATATGAGTTATTTTCAAAATACTACTGTTATTTTTAAAACCTATATTAATTTTTATATTTGCATTTCTTTGGCATGCAGTGTATCTTCATTGTTGAAGCAAACTGTGACCCTCCCTCCCCTCCCAGCCTCTAGAAATTAAAACTAAAACACATGCAGGCTATTTTTGGTATTTCACACTGTTTTAAGAAAAAGGAATGCAACTTTTCAAAACAACGCTGACAGTTTAGAGAAGTTAATAAAAAGATGATGCTACATGAGTGAAACATATTTGGCATACTATTTTTAGGCAATTAGATATCAAATGTTGATCACAAAATAATGTAGAATTAAAAGAGTATGCTAAACTTATATCTTCATGCCCAAGATGACAGGTTTCTAGACTTTTCTATCAATATGTAGACATGCAATGAAAACAGATTAAAAATTACTAATTTTGCCTAGTTTCTATTTTTTAAAAATCCTGGTTACTAAAATATACTACTAAAATATAAAGAATAAATCTAGGTTCAGTCAATGATTAGAAAAATTTTCCATGGGAAGGTTTATAAAATGTCCTAGGTTGCTATCAATGTGGCAGCATAAAACTGTAATGAATAAATCTGATTTCTAACAACAGTTCTAGAAAACAAAGCCTGTATGGGAAGGTTCTAAAACTTCATTCTAATCAAACAATTTACTTTAAACCTAAAGTTCATAATAATGTATTCTCATGGCAGAAATGTCTCTAAGGAAATCTACTTGCAAGCCACTGACATATATTTACATGTAACAAAATTTATATGTACATTTATAAATATAATTTTCATATTTTAAATTGACTCTGGTCCAAAAGGCAGTGTCTGAATCAAGCAAAACTCACAAAGATCTTCAGTACAAATCTGGTCTAAAACAGAACTTGGCTGGGTCAATGTCATTCATGGGAAAAGATTAAAAACCCATTCTACTGAATTCCTAATCACATACTGCAAGAAATGCTGTTTTCCCCATCTTGAGGAAAAATACTTTTATTGCTTTAAAATAACTCCTCTTTAATCCAAGGAAACCACGTGTTACAAAGTCCAAAAAGCCAAAAAAGATACAGAAGACAGTCTCATAAAAGAGCATGTGGATGAAAGTAAGCAGTTCAGATTTTGAGAGCAGGGGGTGGGAGGGGTGTCTTTCCTAAGAGAGAGGGGAGGGGGCGCTATTTGTACCACAAATGAATTGAAGCAGATAAGCACCGAGAGCGCTGTTGATCACTGTATCACTTGGGAACACACAAACACAGAGCTATTAGATTAAGCAAAAGAAAACAAAAACAATTAATATTAAAAATTAACACTTTAGCAGATGTGATACAATAGAAGACACGAATCTGCATACTGTTTCACAGGCTGATAACTCTCAACTTGCCAATGTGTATTCTCTGGAAAAAAGAAGAAATTCAGCATTCCAGTATGGAGCTTCCATCCCAACAGTAAAGCTCTTTTATTCATTTTTAAGTCTTTATGTTACACCTCCGACAAACAAAAATTTTGGTACATCAAAACTAGGTGTCAAAAATATTTATTCAGTAAAGAGTCCATTGATCTTCTACGTTAATATTTTAACCCAGCCTGACTTTCAGTCCATAAGTCTTTCAACTGGCCTTGAACTCACTTGTATTGGCAAAGCAGAGGACAGGCCCACAATTAATCAGCAAAAAGATTCTAGGGCTACAGTTCCAATGAGAAAACCTATACCTCTCAATTTTAGCCTAATCAATATATATTACACTAGCTCTAATATAAAAGAACTTGGTGAAACTGCTCATATTTGATTTCCAAAATAATTCTATTGTTCCTAAAAAATAAAAACTTTAGATTGTATTAAAACATTATCCAACTATTTAAATCTTAAAATATTCATGACAATGTAAGTTTAACTGCATATTATTTCTCAAAATGTAGAACAAAATTAAATGAGACAAGAGAAAGTAAAAAAAAAAAAAAAAAAAAGTTGGGTGAGCAATCTGGTATGGTAATGAAACTAAAGCACCTAGTTGCAAGATCAGAACAAAAACTGAAACAAAATAAAAGGCCAACTGAGAAACATTGACTAGAATGAGATCTGAAGACAGAGATGGTTGAGGCAATCTAGGTAACAAGAGGGTTGATCCAGATGACAGAAGCTGTAGAGGTCTTGCCCCAGCAATGGCGAGGACGTGAGAGGGGTGAGAGCAGACAGGTGCTAGATGAGCAGAGAAGCAAGGAGGGGAGCAGAGTGAGATAAGGTCAATCTTTATATTACTTCATTTTTAAAAATCTTCTGTTTTTAGTTCATTTGAGTTGGATTAAAAAAGCTGAAAAATAAACAGACAAAAATGTTACAAAAATAGCTGATACGGTGAATGGCCAGTTAAGAAAAGTCTATTTTTATTACTGTGATAGAAAATCTGCTTTGCTTTTCACATGCACCTCATTCCCTAAGAAGCAGAAGCCCCTTCCCTTTTGCTCAGTTTTGAATACTTATATTACTTTTGTATTAAAATAAAGCAAACCATGTGAAAAGCATATTTTTGCAAAGAAAACATCTACTTTCAATTAAAATGGCAAGCTTTTTTCATGCTGCAACATAAAGAACACATTTACTACAACAGATAGCCTAAGCATACATTATAATCTGGGCACAATGCCTCTTACGAGCCAAAAACAGAAAAATGGAAGGTACGTTCTAGTCTCCCAAATCTGACAAGTATGACCTTCTAAAACTGTAAGAGTATGCGAGGTGGTCTAAGACTTCTATCCACAACCAAGATTCAACAGCATTACCCTAGCTTCTGTCATCTTAATAACATAAGGAGAAGATCAATGACATTCTGAGAACTAAAATTAACTAGGAACAACTCATGCAACATAAAAATAGAAACTGAAAATGCTACATAATTCTATTTTATCATTCATTAAAGTCATTTTATACAATTCTCTTCACTACACAAAGAGGTGCTGGAACTTTCCTCTGTGCTGATAAAACACATGCCAAATCTATACTGAAATTTTAAATTCTCATTACTGCCTGCAATGCCTTTAAAAGTCAAATTGACTAAATAAGTAAAGAGAAAGTGCCACACTTGACTTCTCCTTGAATGAAGGACTTGCACCATCTCACTTCCATGCCCAGGGTTCCTGTTTTCCATTCTACCTAGAGTGCCTACTGTTGCCTTGAACTAAGCTTTGATCCATATTGGTTAGCATTCCAAACGTTAGGGCATTACCCTTTAACAATATAAACTTGTTACTATCAGCGATTATGACTACACATAACACAGTACACAGGGACTACAAGGATCAGAGCACGGATCTATTATTTCCTTCACTAGAATCCAAACTCACTGATGGCTTTTAAATAAGTGACTCTCAATAAGGCCAATTTCAGTTAAACATAAACTAGCTTTTTAACTGCAGTTTTCCTAAAGTTGCTGGCTTAGCACAATATGAAAACTACTAAAATATTCGCTTACTTTTCAGAAATAACGCTACAGGACAATGAAGGACACAAGCAGAGCAATCTCATTCAGAAACTACTGGAAGAATATGTAACATTAATATACATAAGAAAATCACTCAAACAATTAAAATTTATCAGACATTATAAAAGCAAAGGATTAAGAAGTCCAGAACACCAAGAAGGAAGTCCATTACACTGTTAACATAATTCTTGCAGCAGTTCTGTGTGATCCAAGCTGGGTGACCTTGAAACCCATTCAGGGAGTTTTCCAAGGTCAAAAGTGCTTTCATAATAATGCTAAATAAATTGTTATTTGCCTCTTTAACTCTCACTGTCTCACAATGGACAATGAAGTTTTCCAGAGGCTACATGACTTATGATAGCAAAACTGATCGAATGCAGAAGCAAATATGAGAATGAGAGGATTCTAGTAAGCTAGACTGTATACAATTTGTCAAAATGTAAAACAATGTTCTTCTTCTACAAAATTGGTTTTTGTTTTGGAAAATAAGTATTTTAATTTAAAAAATCACTTGTGCTAACACAATAATTTTATT
Organism: Cervus canadensis; assembly: GCF_019320065.1. Classification (NCBI taxonomy): domain Eukaryota; kingdom Metazoa; phylum Chordata; class Mammalia; order Artiodactyla; family Cervidae; genus Cervus; species Cervus canadensis. The sequence goes on from NC_057408.1 coordinate 11,323,914, forward strand.
ATTTGTAAGTAAATAAACATTGTTTAAATTTCCCAGTTTTAGCTTCTGAGATGGTAAGCATTAGATAAATACTGGCCCACAACAATCTTTACCAGTGTAAAGGCGCCCTGGGACCATGAAGTTTTGAGAACTACTATTCTACAGTGATTTTCAATAAGGTTAATAAAAAAAGTACCTAGTTAAACATATAGTACTATAGAACAAACACAAATACTCTCAAAGAAGAAAAGAAAAACACCCCTACTATCCTAAAGATAGTAGTCAAAAAAGGTAGTCTGGTGGTCAAAAAAGAGAGAGAACAGGCTAGAAGAGATGTGAACTCTTGCTTAGTTGCTACATCGTGTCAGACTCTTTTGTGACCCCATGGACCGTAGCCACCAGGCTCCTCTGTCCATGGGATTTCTCAGGCAAGAATACCGGAGTGGGTTGCCATTTCCTTCTCCAGAGGATCTTCCTGAACCGGGGATGGAACCCACATCTCTTGCATTGGCAGGTGGATTCTTTACCACTGAACCACCAGGCAAGTGCTAGGGACAGGAGAGGGGATGCTAAAAGCAAAGAGGTGGAGGCATCCTGAGATGGGCAATTATTAATGCACACTAGAAAAACTGTAACTGGATGGCAGGCTGGTAAGAAGATAAATAAGGGTAGGGGTTACCTGGAGGAAACATGGAAATCAAGCAGCACAAGCTGAGGTGAGAAGCAGGAAACCAGAGACGAGTTAACAGTATGAGGAAATAATGGGATTCAGAGTAAGAGATCTTAGCAAGAATTGCGCTAGAAGCAAACTATGCAAGGCACAGTTAAAGCCAAACCCAATGGCATCTGACTCAAACAAGCAAAGGAGCAGAGCAGGCAGCCAAAACGTCTTTGTTGCTCACACGGTTTCCCAGTGCAGCACATTTCGTATCATAAAAACGTAGATGTTTAATCTCTGCTTCTTCTGACCTGTCATTATGCGTATGTCAAACATCCCACATGACAGATCTAAGAACAAAACTGTTCCTACAGCTCCCAAAAGTTAACTACGCTGTGAGACAGGAAGACAGCAGTTGGAAAATGACGTTAAAATATCTATTGTCAGCGTCCAGTTTTATAAGTTCATCCACTGTTACAAAATTTTATTTTCCTGCAATTGAATTAAAATTAAACCTCATCAAAAAGAATGAGTTTTCTGGGTGTTCCATGGCTTCAATTCCCCAAACAGGGGTCTAGATTGGTAAACCAGGTGCCTCTTCCGCCACACACTGGCGGCCCTGGGGAAACACCTCCTCTCTTACTAATCACCCCAAGTTCTAGAGCACCTGCCAGACGCAGCCATGGGGAATTCTGCAGCACCTCCATCTCCTCGGCTGCTACACACTCCATGTGTGCACAGCAGCCGGCTCTGTGCTGGCCAAGCTCTTGATGGCACGGCTATGCTCTATGGCGGTATATTTTAAGAGTCATCCTCAGGAACTGTTACCAGTTAGAAGTAGTTCTAAGAATCAAACAATGTTCTTATTTCTAAAGGTCCCATGGTAACATAAACTCTTAGGCAAACCTTAGGAGTATGTCCTCAAAAACAAAAACCAAACCAAAAAAGCCACTGAACACATATGCCTGTTCACTGAAGGGTTATTTGCTGAAATGTGTTCTTCAGCACAAAGACGTGGTTTGAAAGCATCTCAGTGAAGTCAAGGAGCCCATTCTTCTTGATTAAAATCACTGTCATTTTAAATATGTTTTCATCAGAAACAATGATAATCAAAATCTTAATATAAGCAAGCAAAGTTCTTAAAAATTCACTAATAATGACTTAATGTACTCCAATTTTCACTATCCCTAACTACCTGCTATAAGAAAACAATAATTTATACCTTCTTATTTGGATGCCATACATTAACAGACTCTGTCAATGACACTTATCTTTATTAGAGATTTCTTATTAAGAAATCTAAAAATGTGATTAGAAGGCCCTACTGTTCTGTTTATCCTTATAAAATTTCATGACATAATATGATTTTGATCATTTTAAAATTATTTCTTTAAAATTACTATTTTTATTTCTTCTAGATATCACTTAAACAAACTTACTCGTTTGAAGTCATTCATATTTGTTGCCTGGACTGGAGTCCCAATAAAAGTAAAATATGAAATTCTTGTTGTTTCTTCTTCACCTTGATTGGACTGAACAAATATCTACACACACAAAGAATTTTACCATTAATGATTACACTTTTTTGATAAATATGCTCATTTAATCGATTTTCTTAGATCATTAATAAAAACCTTCCATTCTTTATAAGGATTAACCCAAATAAGGATTAACATTTACACTAGGATTCCTATAGCATCATTAATTCTACTGTCTGCTCGACTGTTCTTACCTTGTCCAAGGGGAATCATGGCAGGATACTTACATATGTAAGCTCTGCATGATTTGGCATGATAATGTTGAAGGGTCAAAATTAAATTATTTACAGAGAATACTGAAAGAGCATGAAACTCAAGATTACAATAGGCAGAACTAAAATTATAATTTTTTACTGAGGAAAATCTTAGCAGTTATATTCTTTCTGATACTCCATCATTCATTCTACTCCCTAAAATGTTAAAAGAAAAAAGTGAGCACTGGCAATCAGCTCCTAAAACTATACTGTGCTTTGCATGTAGGAGTGGGTTGCCATGTCCTTCTCCAGGAGATCTTTCCAACCTAGGGATCAAACCTGTGTTTCCTGCACTGCAGATTCTTTACCCACTGAGCCACCTGGGAAGCCCATACTGTGCCTTGCATGTTTTATTAACCTTGCTTCTTTTATACTTTCTATTTAAAAATTTCCCTCAGCATGTTAGGAGATAGACGCTTTATTCATAGGTCCTTTTTCAATACACTGGATTATTTAAATTTGCTCCATTTTTAAAAATAACACTCTAGATGCTGTCTACTTAAGAATATTGCCTCTCTTGATTTGGGCATCATTCTTTTTCCGTTTTCAGATGAAAATCAGTTCTGTTGTTTTTTCAGGCAACCACAGGTTCATCTTGAATTGAGCTTACCAATTAAAAACTTCAAGTCTATAATAAGTAGACTATTAAACTAGTTCTCTATATTTGCAATGCTTTTTTAATCTAAGCACAACAGTTTATATTTACTGCTTTTAAAAATTCATATACTTATTTTTCTTAGACTTTCTGATCAAAGCTGTCATTTCAACTTTATCATCAAAAAAAGCGACAGGTGTGCTTTCTGTGTCTGAATTTAAGTCACTGACTAAAATTATGAGTTTAAAAGTATGATTTTAATAGGACACAGTAAAGACTGTGAACCTGTCACAAAGTAACTACGTTCAGTGATTCTCAGAGACAGAAGAGATTATATTAGGATCTCTGGGTTTAAAGGGCTTTTTCTAATAAACAAAAGCCTTCCTCCCATCACTACATAAAGCAATAGGTGTTATTAACTGAATGCTACAAATAAATATCTTTCAAATATGTAACAAATATTTATAAATATGTTACAAATAAATGTTACAAGTAAATATGTTACAAATGAATAAAGTCAAGAAAATATTTCATAACCAGTGTTGCAGTTTGATATAACCATTTTCTTTAATTTACTCTGGGTAAAATACTTCTACTCAAAACTCAATATAATCCTTTATCTTACCGCTAAGTATATTCTGTGAAATTCCACTGAGAACTTCCCAAAATGAACACAGCTACAGCATTCTTCTAATTTACAAAAACTGGAATCCACTGACACACAGAAACTACACTCCTCTGGCATGCCCTTCTCAGGTGGCTCTGCTGCTTCCCACTCCTCTTTCTCAGCATTCTACTCGAACCCTCCTAAACCCCTGCTCTGATGGAACGGGCTCTGGCTGACAGGTGGTTTAGAAGCATGTGCTGGGTTTAATACTAGAATTCAAAAAAGCAATTAGTAACTGCTAAAAAGCTGCTGATTTCATAATGTAAATTAAGATAACACAAAATTATGTTTTTAAAAAGTCAATTTTTACTGAGATCATGGCCACTGCATGAATCAAAAGTAAACTGGATTTTAGAAACGTATCCTCACTCATTACCAGGTACGAAGGAAGAATAAGTATCTGGTTTAAGAACAAGTGTTCTAGAATAAACTTTTAACAAAAGTTGGCATATACATGACATATATATATGTATTTGACAAACCTACAAATTAAAAAAATCCACCTTCCTTTTTAGGGCATACAGATGAATTAAAAAGAAGAAAATTTAATTAGCTCATTAGACATTTTTATGCATTTCAAACAATTAACCATTTTTAAGGATAACCTGAATCAGCTAGGACACTGAAGATGGCATGAATTGTCACCCCCAACCCACTGCATACATCTGAATGAAACACTACTTACAGTTACACTGTTAACGTTCTGAAACTTAACGTAACGAAGAGGGACAATACCATCTTCTTTAATATCATCCTCTGTTAGTTCCAGAGCTTGAGTTGGCTCACTTCTTTCTGCCTCTTCAAAATCCATAGATCGTGGTAGATTGATAAAAATTTTTACGTATTTAGGACCCTGACCTATAGAATGGCAGAATAAAATTAAATGCTAACATCAAACATATAATACTTTGTCATCTTTATCATTACATTCATTCTATACAGTCATGCCCACATATGCACATACCTACCTCTATCTTTAGAAATTTTAAGAACGTCTGAGTATTTTCATAGCCATGCTCTTCCTCTCTCAAGAGACATTTAGTGGTATATTCTTGGCCTGCTAAAACTGCACTAAGTACTAGGAATACTAGATTAAAACACACATGCACACGCATACATACACACAGAGATCCTGCCCTCAACTGCAGGAGACAGGCAGTGAGGAATGCACGGCCCCCAGGGAGGAGGTACAGGCAAGGCAGCAGTGGGGTCCCACAGCACATGCAGGACGGTCGTTTCATAAAAGAAACATCGAGCTGAGTTTTGCAGTCGCATCAACTGGCACCTCTTGTTATTTAGGAGAAAAGCATCATCGGTGACAATATTTAGCCCGAGGAAATTAACCACACAAACTGCCAGATTTCGTCGTAGGGATTAGGCTGTGCTCAGTGCCAAAATTACACTGTAGAATGTCTTAGTCTGTAGCTTCAGACCAGCATTCTGTGACTGACTGATGAATCTTACCATAGCCACACGGCTTACATACTCATTTCTACGGCATTTGCTTTTACAAATACTTTGTATTTTCAGAATAAATTAACAATTTTATTAGTGAAAAAATCATTAACCCATGGAAACTTAGAATAGTAAATGACTTAAGGGAATGCTATCTGATAAACAGGGCACTGTTTCTCCCAATCAACTAAGAAAACAACAACAAATCCTAGTCCCCACTCCCCACCTCAGGCCCCCTCCCATGTCCACCCCCAGCAGCCAAGAAAAAAAAAAGAAAAGAAACAGAAAAAAGGGGGTGGGAGTAAGGACAACTCTTTATTGAATAAATTCATGCTTACAGCATCATAATATGTATAAAGAAAATGCAACTTTAATTAGCACACGCAGAGGAGGATCTAGGGTCTTAGTTTTATCACCTGTAATAGGAAGAATGTGAAATAAGTCTCCCCCAGTTCCCACCCTGAAAAACAGCTACCTCAAACCTAGAACTCTTAGTTGGAAGAAAGGGCTCCCTCGTTTTCAGATGAAGAGGAAAAATGCTGAAAGTTTTTTTTAAATTACTTTTGGCCCAATAATCTTACATTATTTGTCACTGCTTTGTTCCAAGAACAATTTCGCTCTTTCCCAAAACAAGAGATTTCTACCTCTATTTAATAATAAGTTTTAACCTACGGGACCAGTAATAGAATGGATAAAGAAGATGGAGTATACATATACATGCAATGGAATACTACTCAACCATAAAAAGGAATGAAATCTTGCCATTTGCAGCAACATGGATGGACTAGGAGGATGTTATGCTAAGTGGGACAAGTGAGGCACATAGAGACAAATACTGCATGGTATCACTTATCATGTGGAATCTAAAAAATAAAGCAAACTAGTGAATCTAACAAAAAAGAAACAGACTCAGAAATAAAGAAAACAAACTAGTTACTAGGAGGGAAGAGGGGAAGGGGACAAGCAAGATAGGGGTAGGGAATTAAGAGGCACAAACAACTATGTATAAAATAAATAAGCTACAAGGATACACACAGGGAATACAGCCAATATTTTAGAATAACTGTAAATGGAGTATAATCCTTAAAAACTGTAAATCACTATGTTGTACACCTGAAACTTACATACTACTGTACATCAACTATACAGCAATTTAAAACAAAGAAAAGTTGTAAATATATGCCAGCAGTTCTATAGAGCAGAAAGTTACTTTAAAGAAAAGCTGCCCATTACTCACCATTATCTGGCCCTTGAAATTTCATTGAATAAAGCTTAACAGGCTGATTGAATGCCACAGTAATAAGAAGCTGTGAAGAAAATAATTGTCTCATTTTTAAAGGGCTGTTAAACATCTTAAGTAACTCATACAGCTACGGAGAATTGAAATAATTAAGAAGCAGAGAAAATTTAATTCATCTAACAAAACCAATGTAATACAGAATATCAGTAAGCTGAAAGTAACTTGATTAGTTCGACATTTGAGAAATACAATAATCTATTATTTTTATAAAGGAATAACAACAACATTTAACAGAATTAATTAAAATTATATGTTAAGAACCTAAAGCCTCATGACCTAAAAACTGACAACAATCCACTCCCCCCCCCACAAAAAATTAAACAAAACCCCCAAATTAAAACTTAAACTATGGGTTTTAACATAGGAAATTTAGTATTTTCTGAAACAATTTATCTGTGGATGCATCTACCCATGGTCACTTGACAGTTTGGAGACAATGCACACAGGTTATGTGGAGAGACTAGATATCAAATGGACTCTATTTGATTCAAAACTCAAGACAACAGGACTCACAGCTCTATTAGTAACTTCCAAACCTCCATCCTAAATGTATTTGACTTACTGAATATGGAAAGCCACCCAAGGGAACTGAAATACCAAACTGCTGAAATGCCTCTCTCTGATTCACTCACTCCATCTTCTTTCCAGCCAAAACTCTGTCTGATGAAGGCCTATGCTTCCACCCTGGGAGGAAGCTTTCTTCAGCAGGAAGATTTCAGGGAACCTGTAGCCAGCCCTTCTGATACACATCACCACATTACGCTTAGGGCACCATTTACAAAGCGCACAATGTGAACAGTATTTTCAAGCAATAAAATAAGGTAGTTTTGGTTGGAGCAAAGGAAAATGGGATTTAGATTTATTTCAAATCACTGTGGTCTATTTGCTTAAGAAAATACTTAAGACTACTCTCTTTAATTATGTAAGTACTTTTAATACTTGACCTGTATTTGGGTGTCAGAAAATAAACATGACCCATTTAGGGACCTGAACCACAGGTGAAGAGGATATGAGAGTAGAAAGCCAGAAGTAGATAAAGTCAGTAAGCATATGACATCCTCTTCCTGAAGCCAATGAAGAAATCACTTAACTCTTTTAAGAAATCAAAATATAAATATGATTTATATTTTACAGAAATAACTTTGGTGAACATGTAAAAGATATACTGGAATGGGGACAAAGCAGAGGCAATGGTATAGTAATTATTTTTTTTAAAAATTTTCAGAAAATAAAATTTTAAGTAACAGGCAAGATGAAGACAGAGATGGCATGATCAAGGCAGAACTACATATCCTACTTTCTCTGAGACAACACTGCAGGAAAATATAGGGAAATACAGGTTTACACTGGGAGTGAGGACGAGACATGAAAGAAGTGCTCATCTAATTAAGTCTCATTAGGTGGGTACAAAGTATGAAGGCAGGTCAAGAAGGATGAACAAAAGGACTTAAGCACAGTGAAGGCTCAACCCAGCCTTCCAGACAATCCAAGAGTTCTATGATTCTCTGCAGTGCAGCTAACATAAACAAACAAAGAAAGGGGGTGAGTTGGCAGGGTCAGAGGACAGAGGTGAAGTTATAAAAAGGAAGAAAAAAGTGATCACCTGGAAAGGAGAGACATGAAACCATGAGATGGAGACATGTGGGCACAAATACTGATAATCTCTACAAGCCCTAAGCATTCAGTTACCTGTTCATCACAATCAGATTCCAAGAAGGTCATGTCTTTTCGTAAACAGTTGTCAAATCCATGTTCATCACTTTCATTAAGACATTCACAGCCAGCTTTGTTAATAAAAGGCATTAAATCCATCTGAAAATTTAAACCAAGACTTCAGGCAAAGCATTTGGATTTGGTATAAAAATCTCAGTAAGAAATGTAAATATGTAATTCTCTCTTAAACTGTGTAAAATTACATTTTCAGTGTACAATACTTGTGGTTAACAACTTTTAATGGTTATATTCCACTTATCTTTTTAATAACCTATATGTACTATACTGACTTTATTCCCTGTGCTGTACAATACATCCTTGTGATTCTTTTTTCTAACTTTTTATTTTGTATTGGAGTAATTCTCTCTTGATTAAGCTAAGAAATTTCTATCTCATTTAAAAGTTACTAAAACTTTTATAATAACCCTTTTGTCCAAACTTCTGATATCTACCACTAATAATTAAAGCCAAATTGAGCCTTAGCCTACTTAATAAGTATCTAAAACCAAGTCTTTAACACAGATTACTAAATGCTAACATACTTTTTTTTAGTAACCGTGTTTGGCAGTGGAAAATACACAAATTAAAATAAATATCTACAAAATATCTAAAGAAAGCGTACCTCCCTCTTCTAGTGATCATGCACTCTTTAAACCTGTATCCATGAAGAGTTTGGATTAAAGATGAACTAGGGACTTCCCTGGTGGCCCAGTGGCTAAGACTCCAAGCTCCCAGTGGAGGGGGCTCGTGTTCGATCCTTAGTCAGGGAACTAGGTCCCACACGCTGCAGCTAAAGACCCTGCATGCTGCAACTAAGACCCCAGCACAAGCCAAAGAAATAAAATAAATGTTAAAAAAAAAAAAAAAAAAGATGAATGGCAAATAACTACTTAAAAAATTATATTATGGAAAATTCTAAATGTACATAAATAGACTAACACAGTGACCCTCAGGTGCCCACCTCCTGGATGCAACAATCATCAATTCACAGCCACTCCGGTTTCACCATTACTCTGCAACCAGCCCCAACACCTTTTTCCTGATTATTTTCACGTAAACTTTAGACATTTTTCTCATGTTATTCATGAACATTTCAGTGTGTTCATAAGCATTTCCAAGAGATAAGGACTCTTGAAAAAAAAAAAAAAAATCCTCAATATCATTACCATGACTGTAACATTGATAATGTTTTAGTATCATCAATATCAATGCTCAAATTTCTTCAACTGTCTCAAATATTTTACCGTTGAATCAGTTAAGACTCAGAATAAGAATCCAAGAAAAGTATAAACAACTGTATTTGGTTAATGTCTCTTAAATCTCTTTTAATCCAGTCATTTAGCCTGTAGATTTCTTCTATCTAGATTTTGCTAACTGCTTCCCTGTTGCGTCCTGTAACACTTTCCCGTTTCCTGTGTTATGTGCTGGCTAACCCTTCCAACAGAACACCAAAGAGCTGCAGTGACGGTGGTCATCCCTGCCCTGTTTCTGACTTCAGTGGGAATCTCTCCAGTGCTTTCCCATTAAAATTTTATTGAATGCTTTAGGAATAAATGGATATTGCATTCGGTCAAATATTTTTTCCCGGGCTTCCCTGGTGGCTCAGTGGTAAAGAATTCACCTGCCAATGCAGAAGACACAGGTTTGATCCCTGATCTGGGAAGATCCCATATGCCGCGGAGCAGCTAAGCCTGTCTGCCACTACTGAACCTGTGCTCTAGAGCCCCGAGGCTGCAACCACTAAACCCACAAGCTACAACTACTGAAGACCACGTGCCCTGGAGTCCGTGCTACCAGGCGGCAGCGAGAGAAGCCACCGCGATGAGAAGCCCATCCTCCACAACCAGAGCAGCCCCTGCCCAGTGAAGCTAGAGATAAGCCCGTGCAGCAACAAAGACCCACTACAGCCAAAATAAATAAACAAAAAATTCTTAAATGCTTTTCCCACATAGAAGATCATGATTTTTCTCCTTTAGATTGCTGGGTTTTGTTTACTAATATTTTATTTACGATTTGTACACCAATATTCCTAACTGGAACTGGTTGATAACTTTTTTTTCAGTACAAACTCTATCAGATTCTGGGATCAATGTTATACTTCAAAAATAAAGTTGGAAGTTTTCTCTCCTTTGATATGGTCTTAAGCAGTTGCAGTAACACTAGACTATCTGATCTTTATAGAGATTTGCTAGAATTTCCCTGGGAAGTCATCCTGGTATTTATGGAAGAGCTCTTTTACTATTTTCTCTATTTCCTCAAAGGTGACTGATCTATTTAGGAGTTCTGCTTCTAGTGGAGTTGATTTTGATAAACTATTTTTCTAGAAAAGTATCCATTTCTTCGACTAAACAAGAAATGCTTTAAATTTACCCAAGCAATAAAGTTTACCAAGTATTATAAGTTATCAGTTGCATGTTCTATCAGTCTTCATTACTAACACTAATATATATACTAATACATGTGTATACAGTTCTGAAAGACTAAAGAAAAAAATTTTTACAGGTCAAATAACTACCAATATGGTAAAAATTCATTAGAATAGACCCTTAATTATTCACAGACTAGCCTAAATGCTTTCAAAGCCTAGATATTCTATTATATTAAATGTTATACTGCATTAGATGTTAAATATATTACTCAGGGTAACATACTATAGCCAATTCAAAAAGAGAGGTAGGAAGAAAAGGAGCATTACAGAGCCAAGTTCTACTTCTATAGAATTATTCTGAACTCCGTAACATCTGTCTTGGAAATGTGACAAAATCTTACGAACATTTAAATGTCTACCATCCTACCATGATGCCTCTTCCATACTATATGTAGGATCAAGACCCCAAGTTTGAAGGCAACATTGCAGTCATACTTCCAATACCTCAATGATGAAAATAAACTAAATAGTTAAATTATTTTAAGTTGTTTTTTAATTTATCTTGGGACACACAAAACAAGTACCAGAGCTGAACAGTTGCATTAAAGTGCTCTATTATTCAACACTGTCTGGGACAAACTAGCATAATATTATACATTTGACATAATTGCAAACTGACATATTCTGGAAACATGCTATTGGAAATAAATATTACTACTTATGCAATCAACTTGCCAATAATGAGGAAAGAATCATGAGAAAACAATCTCATAAATCCAGATTGTGGGACAGTGCATAAGACAGATGGTCCAGACCTGCACTGTACAATGAGACAGCCATTAGCCACATGTGTCAATTTAAAATTAATTAAAAATAGATAAAATTGAAAATGCAGTTCCTCAGTTGCCCTAGTCACATAAAAAATGCCACACGTGTCTAGCAGCTATTGTAGTAGACTGGTGATGTTTTAAACTTTTCAAAAAGGCAGTCATGAAAGAAATAAAGGCACACAGAAGTTTCTAAAGAACACTAAAGAGACTGACGAGTTAAAAGCAATGCATGACCCTTGATTTGATCCAAGATTGAGGGAAAAAAGCTACAAAGTACATTTCAGAGACAATTAAGGAAATTTTAATATAAGCTGTACATTAGGGATAAGTATGTCAACGTTAAATTTCTTAGAAGTGATAATGGCATCATGGCTATATCAGAGAATGTCCTTATTCTTAGGAGCTACGTGCTGAAATATTTACACATGAACCATCATGATGTTTATAGCTTATTTTGTAAATAATGCTGCAAAAAACAAAAGCAGATACATATATTGATATAGAACAAAAACAGCAAAACATTCACAACTGATAAGTGAATGATATGCATGTTTGTAGTACTACAGTCAACTTTCTTGGTTTGAATATATTTTACCTATTGTTTTAGGGGAGGAAGGGATGGAATCCAACAGGAGATACACGGGAGTTACACAAAAGCTCTTCGTTTGAATATATTTTACCTATTGTTTTAGGGGAGGAAGGGATGGAATCCAACAGGAGATACACGGGAGTTACACAAAAGCTCTTCATGCTTCAAGTTTTTGGTTAAAGAAATATCTGTCCTACCTACTACGTAAATTAGGGACATTCAATGTTTTATTTATTTTGACGAATGTGACAAATTTGTAGACCAAAACCAACAGTTAGGATGTTGGAATACTGAAATACACTAATGAGCCTTAAGACTTAAACAAAACACGTGCAAACACAAGTTTGATTCCAGAGTGCCCAGCATGTAAACTTCTGAAGAGGGAGACTTGATACAGCTAGCCCCCTCATGCTATTTGAAGCCATACAAGGCACACTTAGCAAATATGGGAAAGAAAAAAATAGAAATGTTTAACATTTTCCCAATTCAGTAAACATATTAAAAACCGAAAGTCATTCTTTTTTACAAAAATACTGCCTTCTTAATAAGAATCTTTTTGATTCTTAACCTTTTGAGTATCATGTCCTACATCTTTTGCAATATCTCAACTCCCCCTAGAAGAGATACCTATTTCTTTAACTCTGACTCCAGTCAAATCAGGAGTTTCAAAACTGTAGGATGTGTGAAATCAGTAGTTGCATAGCCTTTCAGTGTTAAAATCTAATGACAGAAAATCTTTAGTCTAAGAAACCCAATGTTATTTTAAAATTGTGAATATATTTTTGCAATGCTTCTATTTAAATCTACTTTAAGACACAGGTTTTCATTCAGTTTCCATTTATGTTGTGAAAACAATGACGTTCTGAGAACACACTACCGGTTTTAAACATTTAATAACCCTGTAAGATCTATAGTTCAAAACTTTTGCAGTCTTGATTGACACCTGATGGAAAAAATGAAACCGTGTTTTATAGTTTTTCAGTGTATTCATAACATCTGGATGAAAACTAATTTTAATTTACTTCTTAAAACTTTATTTTTTCCTGCTTATTTCCAACCAAAACCCAAACCTGCTATCACACTCAGCTGATGTAAAGAATAAAGCATTCCTACAGTTAAGCAGCCAGACTGTTGTGCCTGTAAGACTTCTTCATGCAAAAATCCCTAGTAATAAAGGAAAAATACAAAGAGGTAAACACAGCAGTTTACAAGTCAAATGATTTCTAAAATTTTCCAAAAGGTGTCACAACCCTGACTTATACATGTTCATACTTTCTAATTGAACATTACTATTTCAAATTATATCATAGTTCTAGTTTAAATAAATATTAATTATTAAAATTCCTTAACTTGAAGTAATTAATGCAGCTACCATATGTTAAAAGTGTTTTTTGAAGACACAACCCTGCCACTCACACATATAAAAAGAACTGCTCATTATTTACTTGACTACAAAGTCTCCTGATTCAACATGAATTTAAGAGCCTTACAGAAAGACTGGCAGCCCTGTAACAGATCTGTTTTAATACATTTCATATACATGCTTTCATATAGTAGCTTTAATTCGAGGTAACACTTAACTTTTAAAAATTCATTTTTAATCTGCCAATACATTAACTTTATAACAAGCAAAATTAAAAAATATATACACATATATCTTTTGGTATGCAGGATTTACTAATTTTTTAAAATAAAATTAGGAGAACAAATTTTGGAAAAAGAGTTTATGATGGGGACTTAAGGTTATAATGGGCTTCCCAGGTGGCGCTAGTGGTAAAGAACCTGCCTGTTAATGCAAGAGATGCAAAAGACACAGGTTCAAACCCTGGGTCACGAAGATCCCCTGGAGAAGGGAATAGCAACTCACTCCAGTACTCTTGCCTGGGGAATCCCAAGGACAGAGGAGCCTGATGGGCTACGGTCCATAGGGTCACAAAGAGTCGGACACGACTGAAGTGACTTAGCACACATGCACGTAAGGTTATAATACATATTACACAGACAAAACCCAACACTCAGCTACTGAATTCATTTTCAAAGTTCTTATTGGAAAGTATTCTTAACTAGCAAAAGACAAAACATGCAAAGAGTAAATTTCATTTCAACCAAATAATGACAAATGCAAGTAACATCATTTCACTTCTAAGACCACATACATAGCCTTTCGGAATATCGGTGTCCTCGTTGCTCCCAGGGTCGTTCTCTAAGTGCTGCTTGATTTTTTCCTCTAGTCCCACAGCATCGGCTCCTTGATACTGATCAATTCTCACTTTGTTTCGAAAAAACAGAAATGTAGGTGTTGCTGATATATTGTTGGTGGCAGCTGTTCCCTAGAATTGTCAAGTTAGATAGCATTACGAATTAAAACTAATCTTAAACTACTGGGAATATTCACTATGCATCTGTATGGAAGTTAAATATCACAAACATGAACTAAAAACATGTAAAATAACTTACTCCTAACTGTTACTTAAGAAAAAGCAAGCCTATTCTTAAAGGTCACAACTATATTACCTGTATGTCCACAATGAAGAATAGCCCTGTATTTTTGTTTTAGTGTTAAATGCTTCATTCATTCATTCAGCAGAACAATCAGTTTCCAGTACAGAAACTGCACTTTACAAAACCGGATACTTCTCTCTTATAAGCACAGACTATTTCTCAAATGGAGAAACCCAGAAGGGTATTGAGATTTGTCAACACAAACCCTGCTACTAGTAAAAAGTACACATGTGAAAAAACAGCAGCCCGTCTGTCCAAGAAACATCGTCACCTAGTTTTACTCTTAAAGAAATGACTTCTGGTCTCCCATCAAAAACACTGCAACTGGTATCTTTTCAAATTCTACTCCAACTCCATGATATTATAAAACCAGCCACCAAATGAAAATTAGTTAACCACTGCTTTATGGTTTAAGTTCCTCATGAGAAGTATAAAGAAAACAAGTAAAATAAATATGTCCTCTTGCATATTCTAACACCAGGAAGAGCTATGACTATTTAAAAAAAAGCATAAAGTTTACAGAGATGTCTTCTCTAAGCCTCGTAAGTGGGAAAAAAGGAAAGACTGACAGTGCCATTCAAAAGAAATGTAAGATACAAATGTGAGCTATACATGTTAAAAATTTTCTAGAACCCACAGACAAAAAAGTAAAGAGAAACAAGTGAAATTCATTTTAGCAACCTGTTTTAGTAAATCCAGATATGCACTTTTAAACATATAGTTGATATAAAAGTTAATGACATATTTTACATTTTTTTCGTTCATACCAAATCTTCAAAATCCTATATGCATTTTACATTCACAGCACAACTCAATTTGGACTTGTCATATTTCAAGTGCTCATTTCAACCAACTACATGTGGTTACCATACAGGACGACACAGCTTCAGAAGACAACACCCAGATGAGAGACACCGAATACTGATATAAGGCCAGAGGTGCTGTCCAGCAGAATGTGACCGAAAGTACTAATCAATGAACATGTAACAGAGTTTGCACCAAATCCCCAAACTGCTTACCTACAAACTATGTAACATTCTAAGATTTTTTTTTTCAACCCAGAAATGTATCAAAGGCAAAAACTTCAATGGAAAAAAAAAAGAAAACTACAGAGCTGTTCCTCAGTCAAGATTACACTTTTGTAGTCTTCTGTGTTGCAAGAAGCCTTCAAAAACTTTTTTGGCATAACCACTCTTTCATACTTACACATATGCAAACGCAGAACTGTCACACGGCCATGCCAGCTAAGTAACCAGGGCAATCTACCTACCTGTGGCTTGATCAGCAGCAATCAATGTTTTAAACTTTCTGCTGAGTATGCAGCTTTGGAGCTAAGGTCATAAAATGATCAATTCAAATCAAACTATAACCAAGAATTCTCTCCCATGGCTTTTTAACCAACCAATGTGTCAATAGTATAGATACAGTTCCAGATTTGCAAGAAAATAAAGGAATGTAAAACAGAACAGCCAAGTGACCTAGTAAGTTTACCACATACTATTAGTTTCATATCAATAAAATATTAATATAAACAAACCCAGAAGCAATTAATATCAGACTACTTTTACTAATACAGCCTTAACAACACTTGTATTCACCACTGCAAGATAGATATCATCCTACCTCCAAATAAACAAGTACTCAGTACACAAAGAGATAAATAAAGGATGATATTAATGTGAATTTCAAGACAATTTGTAAATTTTCAAAAAATTTCAAAAGGGCCCTCTTGCCTTACCTGACACTGATGTACATCTACTTCCAAGAAAACTGCCTGTGGATACTTATTACTCATAGAACTGAATGCTGGGGCAATCCTTAAACACGGTCCGCACCTGTGAAAAAGGTAAGAGACACTTTGTAAGATAACACCAAAGATTGTACTAATTTACACTCTAAAGATTTCGTCAATTAATACATAAAATTAAAAAGTTCTGATCATCTTTCCTTTAGACTTTCTCTTTCCATTGTATTATTTAGATATGCTTACAATAGTATCACACTACCTTAATGACTAGATTTATATTAAGTCTTTAAGTCTAATACTGTTATATTCCAGCTTTCTTCTCACTGAAAGAAATTAAAGGGCTAAATAAATATAGGACTATACTACACTTATGAATTGGAAAACTCAATACTCTCAAGATGTCAAGTCTCCTCAATTTGTTATTTAAAGTCAATGCAAAATTCTAACAGGTTTTCTTGGAGAAATTAACAACTTTAAATTCTAAAATTTATAGGGAAATATCAAGGATAGTCCAGGCAGTCTGGGGTTCAAACGTGAAGGAATTATGTTACCAGATATTAAAAACTACCAAAAAGTTTTATTATAAATTAAGAGTATAAAGCATAAACAATCTCACCAACTTTAAAAAAAGGTTCAAAAGTAGACCCATCCCATACACAGTAACCTAACTTTTGAAAAAGCTGACACAGTAGTACAGTGGAGAAAGGATAGTCTTTCAATAAGCATTGCTGAGTAAAAATGGATATCCACCTGGGGGTAAAAAATGACTCCTAACTCACAATGTACACAAAAACCAATTCCAGATGGATTACAGATCTAAATGTGAACAGTAAAACAATGGTGTCAGGGTAAAAAAATACAGAGAATACTTTGAAAACCTTGAGTAAGCAAAAATTTATTTCTTAAAATACTGAAAGCATTAAAGAGAAAAGGGAAGAACTGATATTTGGGGATATACTTGATAAGCTAGAAAATATGATAGTTAAGTTTTGTTCATCAAGATAGCATTTAAAGGGTGAAAAGACAAACCACAGACTGGTAAAAAAAAATGTGTAAAACATATCAAACATATGACTTATACCTCTAATATGTAAAAAAGCACCTATAAATCAATAAAAAGACTGTTATCCAAAAGAAAAAAAAGGGTTCTCTCGCATAGGACAAATGAGGTTACCCAAGCAGTCAATAAATAGAAAAAGACTTCCTCAGTCACTAAGGAAACGGGGGATGTGCAAAAACTACTCCCACTAAAATAGTTAAAACAATAAAGAAGGAAGTACTGTCAAGAACTTGGAGCAAATGACCTGTTAGTGACAGTGCAAATGAGTATAACCACTTTACGGGGTAAGAAAAGAAACTGAAGCTATCTGTTAAAGTAAGATTTATGCCTACCAATGACCACGTCTAGGGTATAGAAAACAGAAATATCTACGTATGTTTGCCTTAGGGCCTATGAAACAATATTGGTAGAAGCAACATTTCCAACAGCCGAAAACTGGATACCACCTAAGTTCCTCTCAACAACAGAATGAGTAAACTAACTGAAGTTATTCACGCACTGGAATACTACATAACAATGAAAATGACTGACGTAAAACCTCATGCCAAAACATAAATGAACCTCACAAATAACACTGAGAAAATAACTACAGTCTATTATTCCACTTATGTACAGTTCAAGTACAGGTAAAATAAACCAATGGTATTATAAATCAAAACAAGTCACTGTTGTCAGTGACAGGATAAGGGCATGAGAGAGATTTTAAGAGGTTAGTAATGTTCCATTTGTCCAAAAGGTAAATAAATATGCATGTGTATTCAGTTTGTGAAAATTCTCTGAACTGTACATTTATCCTTGTGTACTATGTATATTTCAAAGAAAGTTCCAAAAAGTTAAAATTAAGAAAAATCTTGGCTTTAACAGACAAAAACACAAGGAAAAGCAGATTCTAAAGCACAAGATGTTCAAATTCACAAATGTTCAAACTCAAGTTGTGATTCTCTTTCCATTCTTAATATTTTAATCAGCATTTTCATCTTTTACCATCTTTAAGACTCACAGCAACAAGAAAATAACTATTAATTTCTTAAATATTAAACTTGATGCTTCTGAAAATAAATTTTTTGGATGCAACAATTTTAGGCCCTGAGACTAAATTTTAAAGGAACGAACATTTACAGTCGATGAAATCTATCTTTAGGTTAGCAAAATACTACTGGCTTTTAATCAGTCTTAAACACTATGGATGGGAGTACACACTGGTAGATCCTTTTTGAAGGGCCATTTGGTCATTATCTACCAACTTTAAATGACCACAATCCAAGATTCAACGACCTTACTCCTAAAAGTCAATCCTATCTTAACACTCAATTTCACAATAATATGTATAAGGAAGTTCAATGAAACATCTGAAATAGTTTTTTAAAGATGGAAATAATCTAAATGGCAATCAATAGAAAAATATTTTTTAAAATTATAATAGATAAAATAAGTTACGATATATGGTACAACACAAGGAATCAGAGCCAGTATTTTGTAGTAACTATAAATGCAGTGTGACCTTTAAAAACTGTGAATTACGGTATGGTACATTGTAACTTATATAATACCGTTTATCAACTATACTTGAACAACAAAAATTATCACACCAGGGGATAAGGATAATCTGTACTGTTCAAAAGAAAACTTAAGTCTCACAAAAATATGTTCTCCATGACCACATTAAACACACGCCTTTATACATGTATTTACATGTTATATATGTAAACAAATACATACTTACAACTTAGGTGTGTCACACAATAAACTATTACTTCTGAAAAATGGGATTGGAAAAGAAAGAGCAACTTTAGGGGAGACTTTCAAAACTACCTATACTCCTGTATTCTTTGGCTTATATGATAGCTATTTTCCTTTTACGATAGTAAATAAATTGATAGATGATGATTAAATGTTAGCTGCATTTAAACAGTAGTCACAGGAGAAGCACAAGTATCATGCTATATCACAGAATATACCTGGTATCCACACAATATCAGATTTTCTCATTTCCGAAAAAACTTTCCTGCAAAAGCATGTACTCAAGATAAGAAGGCTTATGGAAAAAATAAGATTGGTGTAAGTCATCTAAACCCATGCAACACTGTAAAAGTATTTCTAAGAAAAATAGTAACTGGCACACAGGCAATACCTGGACAGACAGGCAGGAGCCTCAGACCTAGAGGCCTCCTCAGGGACGGTTAAATGGTACAGAAACAATCAAATGGAAGCGCTTGCTGTATCACAGGTGCTGAGAGACCCCAGACGCATGGGAAGCTCGGAGCCAGCAGGGCGGCCGGCCAGGCGGGGGCAGGAGGAAGCCCAGAACGAAAATGCCGCCCGCCGGGGAACCAGGGCTGGGAGCTGAGGCTCCGGTTTAACTTTATTAATTTAGACTCTCTGAAACAGATTCTGAAAGGGAGCCTGCCTCTGGCTGAGGGCTTTTCTCCTTCCTATTACAGGCTCTATTCCTATTCCTGCCCTTCACTACCTAAGAAAAATATTAGAATATTAACCAACAAAACCTCTGCCGTGGCATGGACATCATCACTACACTCATCAATCATGTATGAGTAACCTGAAGCTAAACAAACTGCAAAATAATGACTGTCTTGAAAATAAATGTTCCCTTTCAAAATTTAACCTTATCTCGATCCTCTGTTTAATTTAGTTAGCCGTCAGAAGTTGGAATGTTAGTCAAAAACCAAAATAAGTCACAGAACACAGAAATATACAGCAGCATACTTTCACATTATAATCACTCAGGTGAAATTACTTGCTATTTCAATAAGGTCCTTGCTTACCACTAGCATCTAAAAGCAAACTTTAACTTCCAAAATTAGCTGAGCCACAAACAAATCATTTGATTTCTCTGGAAGACAGGAAGGGACTAGATTCCTCAAGGACCTTTCCTACTTCTAGAACATTATGCCCTCAAACATGCCTAAATTTCAGGACTGTACTTTTTCGACTTTGCAAAGCCCTTAATTCGAAGCCCTTAGATATTAGATAACCTCAGTACCTTTGAACCTGTAAGAGACCAGGGACCATCTAGTCCAGAGGTTTAAAAAAAGAAAAAAAAAGTTATTTTTCCATCTCTGAACTCTTTGATGGAAAGCTTACCTGTTAGATCCAGAATGTAAGAACTAAACCCACAAAGCTGAAACTTTAAAACTGACCTAACAGAACACAATTATTTGATAAAAGACAAATGCCAGAAAGGAGAAGGAAATGAGAATCAAATCCAGAATTCTTGCCTGGAGAATCCCATGGACAGAGAAGCCTGCAGTTATGGGGTTGCAGTTACAGTTACTGTAACTCCAGTTACAGTCCATGGGGTCGCAAAGAGTCGGATACAACTTAGCAACTAAACCACCACCACCACCACCAGACGCCAGAAATGTTAAATGACTTAATCAAGATCAGACACTTTAGTTAATGGCAGGGCCACAACTAGAACAGTTAACTCCTGAAGCCAATCCAACATCAATTTTCTTTGAAAACATGCTAGGTTCTTCTTAATAAGATTTGTATTTAGTTATAATACAAACAGATTCTATTTCAAGAACTTGCTATTCTTTCCCATTTGCTAAAGCAGTCAGTTCTCTACATCAAGCAGTAATGTGTACAAACACACTCAGCGTGGAAAATGTACATGCTTTCTGAAGATGTATTTTAAAAGCCTACTTTCTCAGAGGCATGCCTGTAGAATAGGTTGTTTCTAGATGTATTATATTTACTAATGGACAAGCATAGTCATAACTGGTCCTATTAGGGACACAGAGCTGCTAGTGTTCACTAAGCGTGTATCGTATGTTATGTAATTTATAAAACCTTTAAATTCATTTAGGCTTCACAATTCCTCATTTTAAAGACAAGAACAATGAAGTACAGTGCTGAAATCCGATCACAAAACCCAACTCAACTATTCCAAAACCGTGGCCCACACTGCTTTTTGCTTTGTTTTGGTTGTTATTTCTAAATTAACCACCAAGATTAAAACTATTTATACACTCTTGAAAGGCAACCAGACAGATTATATACTTCATGATATCATCTTTACAGTGTCAGAATTCAAGAGTGACAGGAGCCTGCAGGAAGACGGGGTTGGGGGGATAGTGAGGGATTGTGCAATGCTAGTATTCCTGACTGGGTATTGGTTAAACAGGTGCAACCATTTCGAAAACTTATCAAACTATACACCTAAATGGTTTGTGCATATTTTCTGCATGCCTGCTATACTTCAATACAAATGTTTATTTAAAAAATAAATCTCTATACAATCTCTAGGGCCTGACCAAGCCCTAGTTATCTTTCTGCCACCGACATCACCCCCTAATATTACCTGCTTGGTCCTTATGGACTGTTGGGCCTGTATTATGGTAAAGTACCTTCTGTCCACAGCAATTTCACAATACACAGTTAGTACTATTATATAATGTATTATTGGGACAAACTACCATAGTCATTGTATCTCACTATCCTAATACACACTGACATTCTTCTTTGTTGGTGTTGTTAGTTGCTCAGTCTTGTCCGACTCTCTGTGACCCCATGGACTGCAGCCCGCCAGGCTCCTCTGTCCATGGGGATTCTCCAGGCAAGAATACTGCAGTGGGTTGTCATTCCCTTCTCCAGGGGATCTTCCCAACCCAGGGATTGAACCTGGGTCTCCTGCACTGCAGGCAGATTCTTTACCGTCTGAGCCACTAGGGAAGCTATTCTCAGACATTCTTCTGAGGCAGTAGCAATAACACCTAACTACAAAGTAAGACCTGCTTGAAGAAAACTGAATATATGATAAACATATCTATAAAAGTTGTACACTCATGAATTCATGATAAAAATCACATTGCTGAGTTTTATGGCAAAGAAAACATACATCCTTTTAAACTTGGGGTTAATCAGTGATAACAACTGATTATGACCACTTAAGTGTATCTGGGTATATTTAAGAAGTAACAGTTTGGAGATACCAGTTACAAAAACAAGTTATCACAGTATATAATCCACATACATAATTCCATCCTCTGAACAGTATGATTGGGCTACATGTTATTATTCCCACTTTACAGGTAGGTAAATGAATATCAGAATGTGAGCCGAATTGTCCTCCATCAGAGAGTTTTGCAGGCGGAGCTTATTCAAGGCAGCATTTACTGAAAAATATCAGGCGCCACGCAATGCAGAGGTGAACTTGCATCGCCCTTCTGCTTAGGCTGGAAAGAACAGGAGAGCACTTTACAATCCAAACAGTGCATTCAACAATGGGACCTTAAACAAGATATCTTAAATAAGATCTCTTTGTGACTCAACTTTCTTTTAGTTTATAAAACGGAGATAATACCAGATTATTTTGAGGACCGCAGGAGTCAACAAGTGCTTAAGTAAGTCCCTTATACCGACTAACTTAAATGTATTAAGAAGTGATGGCTATTTTAGTTGCTTAAAAAAATACTAGAGAAGGGTGCCATTCAGTGGGTTAAAGACAGTTTTTCCAATAAATGGTATTGGGAAAGCTGGAAAGCCACATGCAGGAGAATGAAGTTGGAACCTTACTTTAAACCAAATACAAAAGTTAATTACAAATAGATCACACACCTAAAACTAGAAATTTTTTTGATGAAAACAGGGAGGAATATCCATGATACTGGATTTGGCAATGACTTCTGGGATATGACACCAAAAGCACAAACAACAGAAGAAAAACACCACACATAAGCTGAGCTTCAGCAAAATTTTCCAACTCTTGTGCGTCAAAGGACACTATTAAAAAAAATGAAAAGGCAACCAATGGGAGAAAATATCTGCAAATGATGCATCTGAAAAAGGGTTAAGATCTCCAATATATAAAGAACTCCCACAAATCCACAACAATAACAAAAAAAACAAATAACCCAGTTCAAAATGGGCAAAGAACCCCAACAGACATTTCTCCACAGAAGACATACGGTTAATAAGCTTGTGAAAAGATGTTCAACATGATCAGTTATCAAGGAAATGCAAATCAAAACCACCAGAAACCACTTCACACCCATCTAACATGGCTATTAAAATATTTTAAAAAGTTGATACGTAGAGAAATTGGAACTCTCCTGTGGGGCTTGTGGAAATGCAAACTTGTTCAGTCACTGTGGAAAATACTTTGGTGGTTTCTCAAAACGTTATACACAGAATTACATTATAATCTAGCAATTCTGCTCACAGGTATAACCCAAAAGAACTGAGAGCAGGGACTAACAGAGATCCCTGCACACTAATGTTCACAGCAGTGTTATTTATAATAGCCAAAAGATGGAAGCATCCAAATGTTCATCAACCATTCATCAACAGATGAATAAACAATACGTGGTATATACCTACAACAGAAAAAGGAAGGAAAACAGGACACATGCTATAACATGTATGAACCTTGACAGCATGCTAAAATAAGCCATAAACAAAAAGACATATATAAATTTCTAGTTAAATGAGTTATCAAGAATAGGCAACTTGATAGAGATAGAAAGTAGAAGAGGTCACCAGGGGCTGGAGGCACTGGAGAGAAGGTATGGGAATTTCTGTTTAAGCATGCACAGTTGCAGTCTTAGATGATGAAAAATTTCTAGGAGATAGGGGTAATGGTGGTACAACACTGTGGATGTACCTAATGCCACTGGATTGTACATTTTAAAAAGGCTAAAGTGGCAAATTTATGTTACATATAACAATTTTAAAAAAATGAAAAATAGTGTTGGAGAGACACGGAGATTCTTAAACAGGAGAGCAACAATCTGCATAGTAAAATTAATAGGATAGATAAAGCATGGAAACTGAGAATAAGGAATATGGCTTAAAATAGGAATGGAAAGGAAATTAAGAAATAGGTGCTTGAGCAAACTATGTTCTGGGCCTAAAGTGGGATGATAGTAACTTTTCTCACTTCAAATAAATTATGTATGATTCTGTCATCTCTCATCCTGCTACAGTAGGAGAAAAGGAGAGAGTGTATCATAGAGGCGCCAAAGGGCAGACCCTCTCACTGAGGAGAGTTAGAAAACAGAGCTAAAAATGAGATCTGCAGTTAAAATCATCTCTTCTTTTCCCCAACTTTGGCCTAGGACTTAACAAATCTATAGGTATTTCCTCATATGAAGAATACTGTCACTGTAAAACCAACAAAACTGGGACAACCCACTTTAAAATCTAATGCACTGCCCCTTTCTGATTCCATATAAGAGATTGGTCCGAAAATAACTCTTAACTTGTTTTCATCTCTATCTACTTCCCTCCACCCCTTAAAATGAATCTAATCCTAATGCTACCGTTTAGATATTCAACATTTATTGAATCATGTTCAACAGGTCTGAAGCACTTTTTGCTCTGAGAGTCAAAACACCGCCTTACGTTTATATAGTTTGCTGTTGTTGTTTAGTCGCTAAGTCGTGCCCGATTCTCTTGCTACTCCATGGACTGTAGCTTGCCAGGCTCCTCTGTCCATGGGATTTCCCCGGGAAGGACACTGGAGCTGGTGCCATTTCCTCCTCCACCGGATCTTGGACATAAAATGTGTTACGTAAACAGTGATACTTGTAGGAGATTTCTCCAAGTTATAGTGTAAATAACCACCAGGGTGGTCAAGGTAAGCAAAGTGGACACTTCTAATCCTTCTATTTGGGTGGGCACTGACATATGCATGGGGAGGTCAGTAAAAACACAAACTTGCTGAAACCTTGGTTCTGAATATCCACTTCCAACGCGGCACTCTCACACAGAAACACACCACACCCCCAACATGGAAGCTCCACCGGCTCTGCAACCTATGAATTATGTCGAGATTTACGAAAGCCAGGTAACACCTTTCAAGTTCCCTCTCCTTTTAAATCACCAAGTCAAAAATGGAGTCTATTCGGTCAAAGCCAGATGTGCGGACACCTGTCTACCTGTAATATATATATATATGTACTATAATTGCCCTGATCAGACGCAATTGCTTACACAAGGCAGCCTAAGAAGACTAACCAAAGGAGCAACAAAGCCCTTAACAAAAGTAAAAAAGTATCCTGACCCAACATCTTAATTTAAAATATATTAGCTGAGACTCAGGTCTAAGCTCTAGGCGGATTAGTTGCATAGCTGAAATCTTCCTTCACGTTTCCCAGACCTGCAGGTGGTGAAGACAAACCGTTCGCTAAGTTAAATCCGGGTGGGGGGGGGGGGTCCCTAAGATACAAGTTGACAGCTAGACCCCGGGAAAGAAGGGGACGGACCAGAGCCACGGGCCGCTGCAGGAAGACGCCCTTAGACAAGAAGGAAAAGAGCCAGGCCGCCCGCGAGCGCAGAGCTCGTCCAAAGGAGCGGGCCGGGAGACGCGGCCCGCCAGGCCTGCGAGCCCGCCGGAGCCGCCCCCCGGGGCCACGAGCAGGGGCTTCACACCCAGGGGCTGAGGCCTCACGGGGCAGCGGCCTGGGGCCGGGGCCGGACACTTCCGGGGGCGGAAGGAGACGGCAAGGCGGGAGGGGCCGGGAGGAGCCGGGAGGTGACCGAGCGGACGGCCGCGGCGCCCCCTACCCCCAGCCCCGGGCTCGGGCCCGGCCTCACCCCCGCATGGTGAACTTGACCACGGCGAGTCTGGAGCCCGCGCCGCTCAGCTCCGGCTGGAAATCCGGGTCACTCCCGACCGGCTTCACGCCCACCATTCTCGGAGAGCCTGGGCAGGGCGGCAGCGACGCCGCCGGCTTCAAACCTGACGGAGGAGCGGTCCCGGGGGAGGAAGCGGCGGGAGGCGCGGGAAGGCCCAAGCCTGGATTTAGGAGGCGGTGGCCGCGGCGTCTTCTCCCCGCAGCGCTCTCTCAGTGCCGAGTCACGCCAGGGAGCGGAGCGGCCGAGGGGGCGGGGCCGGGGGGAGGGGGGAGGCGAGGGACAGGCCGGCCCGCGGCACCCGGCAGCCACCGCGCGGCACAGCCGCCTGCGCTTGCGCACGCTGGCGTTATTTCCGCTCCTTCAGTTTGGGCTCCCGCTGCCCAATCCTAAGGCGCTACTTGTGGTCCCGCCTTCGGCTGAGGACTCCCTCATTGGCTGGAGCAGCGCAGGCGCGGACGACGAGTGGTCGCTTGCGCAGGCGCACATTGCGCCTCAAATTCACGTCTTTCTTCGCGATGCCGAGACCTGGGCTTTTTTTTTTTTTTTTTCAACTGAAGAGTTTCCTCGGGTTTTTACCGAGGGGTGAGAAAATGAGAAAATAACCCTCCCCCCGCCTCCGGGGTTCTTGGCCGCTGCCTTAGGTCTTACGTTCCCTCCGGAAATACTAAGTGTAGTTCTGTCTCACACTGGGGACAAACCGCCGCATTAGATAAAAGACATTGTGGCGACCCCATGGACTGCAGCGCGCCAGGCCTCCTTGTCCTTCACCGTCTCCAGCATGGACTTTAGGAACATGTGTTAACGAATTTTCGGTACACTCGGGCTTTCTCTGGGTACACCTCATCCAGAAGATATGATGCACCTTTCACTTCTGCCTTAGAACATGGAACTTGTGCCTCAGTTGTTCGGTTGCTAAGTCCTTTTCTGATTTTTTGCTACCCCATGGACTGTGTAGCCTACAAGGCTTGTCCTCTGCTGTCTCGGAGTTTGTGCAAATTCATGTCCACCGAGTCAGTGATACTGTCTAACCCATGTCGTCCTCTGCCACCTGCTTCTTTTGCCCTGTCTTTCCCAGCATTAGGGTCTTTACCACTGAGCAAGCTCTTGGCATCAGGTGACCAGAGTTTTGGAACTTCAGCCTCAGCATCAACCCTTCTAATGAATATTTAGGGTTGACTTCCTGGACAGAGGAGAGCCTGGTGGGCTACAGTCCATGGGGTCGCAAACAGTCGGACACGACTGAGCGACTTTCACTCACTCAGTCCTTTAGGATGGGCTTCCCTAGGTGGCTCAGATGGTAAAGAATCTACCCGCAATGTGGGAGACCCGGGTTCGATCCCTGGGTTGGGACGATCCCCTGGAGAAGGAAATGTGAACCCACTCCAGTATTCTTGCCTGGAGAATCCCATGGACAGAGGAGCCTGGCAGGCTACAGTCCATGGGGTCATAAAGAGTCAGACTGAGTAACATCTGGTAACAACTGAGTAACATCAGTAACATACTGAGCGAGTAACATCTGGTTTGATCTCCTTGCAGTCCGGGGTTCTCTCCAGTCTCCTCCAGCATACCACTCTACTTTAGGAGCTCATAACCTGGTGATAGATGCAGTTACAGTAACAAAGAAGCTTGCAAAGGAAACAGTGGAAAGGGGCAAGGCAAGTTTGCTACTAGATGTGGCCCCCGAACCGAATCTTGATAGAGAAGGGCATAGCCAGATACCAGGGTAGTCCACCCTGAGAAAGTTTCAATGCAAATGCATAGTTGAGAATGCTGCTGATAATAATAATAGCTAATAAATTATGTGCCAAACAACATACAAGCTCTTTGAGTATGTTAGCTCATTTAATCCACACAACAACCTTAATTTTCCAAAGTTCACACAGCTTGTGTGAAGTCAAGACAGCATTCAACTTAAGGCAGTCAAATACCAGAGCTTGTGTGCATGCTCAGTCGATTCAGTCCTGTGTGACTCTTTGCGACCCCGTGCACTGTAGCCCGCCAGGCTCCTCTGTCCATGAGGATTCTCTGGGCAAGAATACTGGAGTGGGTTGCCATGCCCTCCTCCTGGGGATCTTCTCGACCCAGTGATTGAACCCAGGTCTCCTGTGGCTCCTGCACTGTAGGTGGATTCTTTACTGCCAAGCCACCAAGGAAGCTCCTAACACTAGTATGTTCTTTTAACTGTTAGGCTAGGTGACAAATCAAGTGGTTTACTGTTGGTTGTAGCTGGGGTGATTAAATTGAAGAGTAAGGTGAAGGTCAGATGATGACTAGCTAAGTAGTTTGTGTTTTGACATGAAGGTAATGGAGTAGTCACTGCAGGACAATTTTGTGGTCACAAGTGTCTTTAGAAAAAGCCCAGAGGTAAAAGGAAGGAGGATGAAAGGCAGTGAAACCAGTTTGGGAGGTTACTGCATGTAATCCAGGAACTGAGTTACAGGGGCAGCTAGAGTCAAATGATGTGTTTGAGAAACAATTAGATAAAAACAGCAGATTTGAGTGACCAACTGAACCAATTTGATAAGATGATGAAGGAGTCTAGATATTGCATGTGTTTCAACCTTCTGGCTCTTTTTTAGAAAAATTATGTATTTAGTTGTATCAGTTCTTAGTTACAGCACTATGGGATTTTCATCACATCCTGTGAGATCTTTTATTGCAGCACTTGGACGCTCTAGTTGTGACTCGAAGACTTAGTTGCTCTGGCATGTGGGATCTTAGCTCCCCAACCAGGGATCAAACCCACATCCCCCTGCATTGCAAGGTGAATTCTTAACCACTGGACCACCAGGGAGGTCCCTTTTGGTTCTTTTTTACTGAGTTAAGATGTCAATAGGATATCCTGGCGAGGTATCCCTGAGATAGTAGGAAGAGATAGTCTGAAACTAGAGGAAGGAGTAAGCTAAAGCTACAGAGTTGAGAGTCATCAGTTTGGCATATAACTGAAGTCCAAGAAATGTGAAAAGAGAAGCCTAAGGGTGCTGCAGAAACAGAAAATAATTTTCCCTAACTGAACACATCCAGAGCAGAGCCTTAGTAACGATATTCCTTTCTCATGTGCTACCAGAACAATGTGATGGCTTTAGACCCAAAGAGACAAAAGTTTCTATAATAAACCCCGAGTACTTATTATTTTGTGGCCATGGACAAGTGGCTAACCTCTCTGAACTCCAGCTTTCTTGTCTGTGAGAACTGAAGAATACCTACTTTCTAGGATTGAGAAAGTTTAATAGTAGATGATGTACGTAAAGAACTAGAATATAAGGTGCTCAGTAAAAGATTTTAAAAACAGTAGTACGTTAGGGCTGCCATATCAAAATGCCACAAACTAGGTGGCTTAACAGAAATTTATTTCACAGCTCTGAAATAAAGACTGGAAATCCAAGATCAAGGTGTCAGCCGGTTTGGTTTCTCCTCAGGCCTCTCTCCCTGGTTTGTAGAGAACACCTTCCCACTGTGTCCTCATGTGGCCTTTTGCTTGTGCACCCATACACACATACATAAGCATGTTCACTCCTGATGTCCCTTCCCCTTCTTCTAAGGACACCAGCTCTATTAGATTAGGGCCCATCCTTATGACCTCATTTAACCTCAATTACCTCCTTAAAAGTCCTGTCTCCAAATATGGTCACACTGGGGATCAGGGCTTCAACCTGAGTTTGGAGGCACACAATTCAGTACATAACAGGGGAATTACTATTATTCTCAAGGTTCACCCTGGTTTTGCCCGAGAAGCAAATAGAAAGACTCTCAACTAAGGCAGTTTTGGTAAATATTAAGTGGCGGAGAGGATTTATGAAAACAAGGCCTAAGAAATCTACAGATTCCCGAGAGGCAAGATAAAAAGAGTGATTAAAGGTTAAATCTGATAAAGGTTAAATCTGATAAACGCGTTTTGTTGTTTTCCATCTGTTTCTCCATGCCAACTCTCAGCTGTTCTTTACCCTACTCCTAGTTCAAGGAAACTGACCCACAAGAACTGGATCAATAGGATTCCTTGTTGGAGCTTGTTGGAGATAAAGGATAAAAGAGAGGGAGACCAGGTTATTATCACAACTCCCATCCAGCTTTGTTGCTGCAGGCCATAGCTCCTGGACAGAGGCTCTTCACACCATTGCCCTTTTGGAGTTGCTATAACTACTGTGTTCCCTGGTCCCTTCAGGGCTGGAAGTCCGAATCACTGCCTGTTGGTAGAACTCCTAGCCACTGAGGCTGTCCTTGGAGAAACACACTGTTGTAAGGGATCTTCACAATCAGGAGATGCAGGCCAGGTGATGGTTGTCCCTATTCTACTGCTGACAAGCCTGCCTGTCAGGGCAGTATGTAACTCATTCCATTACACAGTTATGCACTGCTTAGCCCTGTCAGGGTCACAGTCAACATTATACAGAAACAGACTTTATATATGTTCATGGAAACATTTAGCAGACACTATTACAAAGTGATGCTCTAAAGGGTGACTTTTTCTCATCTATATTTTCTAAGTTTCTTTAATAATTATAAATAGTCTATGTAATAATAAAACAAGAGAGAGCACAACAAGAAAAAAAATCCTACACAAGAGTTCTACAAAAAAGTTCCAGGTTTCTTCCTTGTCCAATTAGTAAGAACTAAGACAGAAATAACATTCACAGTTAATTGGTCTTCCAGTGTCATTTAACTAATAATGCTTAATTTCATTAAGTAAAATAAGATTTTGGTGGATGGAATTTTCCCAAAAGATGATACTATTTTTCTTCTAATTTGTATATGCCACCCTGAAAACCTCGTTTCCTAGAATTTTCATTAAAAAAAAAAACCTACAGACCCAAAAACCTCTGCAAGAATGACTTGTGATTATTCTTCTCTTTCCATTCCTGAGATTAGCATATTCAGAAATGTCAAATATGCTTCATATAACGCGGGACAGCCTGATTTGATTCCTGGGTGGGGAAGATCCGCTGAATGGATAGGGTACTCACTCCAATATTCTTGGGCTTCCTTTGTGGCTCAGCTGGTAAAGAATCCGCCTGTGATACGGGAGACCTGGGTTCAGTCCCTGGGTTTTGAAGATCCCCTGGAGAAGGAAAAGGCCACCCACTCCAGTGTACTGGCTTAGAGAATTGCATGGACTGTATAGTCCATGGGGTCACAGAGAGTCAGACACGACTGAGTGGCTTTCGTTTCACAAACTACCCCTACCCGTTCTCTTACATGGTGATGGAAGATGCCGCTATTAGAGGAAATGGTTTCTGGGAGTCCCCACTTCAGAACTGCATTTGGCAGTGCCCGTGACCAGAGTCAGCCCTCTACAGACAGCTGATCCAGCCTACAGTGAACGTTTTGTTTGACATTACCTGTGTGTGTGTGTGCTGATGATGTGATATTTGGAACCTTCTATTACACATTTTGTTTTCCCTGGTATTTCTTTTTCTCCTTTTTTTTTGGCCATGCCACATGGCTTGTGGGATCTTAGTTCCCCAGCCAGGGACTGAACCCAGGTCCTGGCAGTGAAAGCACCTGGTCCCACCCACTGGATCATCAGGGAATTCCCTCCCAGATAATTTCCAATTGCCTTGTATCCTCACACTATTTACCTTTATTGTAGTGGTGTTGTTTGTTTGTTTGTTTGTTTTTTTAATTTTTTTTTGTGTTGTTGTTTTTTAACTTTGCATCGTACTGAACAGTCTACAATTAAACCTTGAGCACTGTCAGGGTAAGGGGCGCCAACCTTCCCTGCAAAATGCCAACCATCCCTGCAGTGGGAAATCTGAGTAAAACTTTATAGTCAGTCCTTCATATGCATAGTTCTGAATCTGTGGATTCAGACAATCATAGTACATATTTAGTGAAAGAAATCTGCATATAAGTGGACCCTAACAGTTCAAAACTATGTTGTTCGAGAGTCCATTGTATTTTGTGTCTCGCTTTTTTTTTTTTTTTTATTGGTTATCTCCTTCCTGGAGCCTTTTATCCTCATGTTAGTCTAGATTGATTGCCTTATGTTACCTGCTACCTGCTACGTGACTGTCATCTGGGATTTCCCTTCACTGATCTTTCGTGTAAGCACTGCAAGTCCCTAAATCCACTGATTTCCTTTTCTATGATACTGTTCTTTGGGGTATTTACTTGGGAGTAGAATTGTTGGATCATATGGTAATTCTTGGGCTTCCCAGGTGGCAAGGTGGTAAAGAATCTGCCTGCCATTGCAGGAGACTCAAGAGATGCGGGTTCGATCCGTAGATCGGAAAGATGCCCTGAAGTAGGACATAGCAACCCACTCCAGTATTCTTGCCTGGAAAATTCCACGAACAGAGCAGCCTGGAGGGCTACCGTCCATGGGATCACAGAGAGCTGGACCTGCCCGAGCACCTGAGCACTCAGCATGGTAGTTCCAGGTTAAACTTTTTAAGGCATGGCCAAGTGGCACCATGTTACATTCCCACCCGCAATGCTTAAGAGTTCCAGGTTTTCCATGTCCTTGCCGGCACTTTTCCTTTTCCTTTTTTGGGGGAGGGGGCAGTAGGTGGCCATCCTACTGTGAAGTGGTATCTTATTGTAGTTTTGATGTGCGTTTCCCTAAAGACTGAGGGCGTTGAGCATCTTTTCATGGGCTTTGTGGTCATTTGTGTGTTTTCTTTGGAGAAATATCTATGCAGTTACTTTGCTCATTTTTTGAATTGAGTTTGGGGGGGATTGTAGGATATATATATACACATATATATATATATATATATATACATTGTATGTATAGTGGCTATTAATTCCTATCATATATATGACTTGCAAATGTTTTCTCCCATCTTATAGGTTGTCTTTTCACTTTCTTGATAGTGTTCTTTGGGGACAGCAGTCTTTAATTTTTATAAACTTTAATTTGCCTATTATTTCTTTCTTACCTGTGCTTTTGGTGGCATATACAAGAAATCTTTCAAATCCTGCATGATAAAGATCCCTTATGTTCTCATTAGGAATTTTATCATTTTAGCTCATGTTGAGTTCTTTGATCCACCATCCACCATTTTTGAGGTGATCCTCAATTTGATTCTAATCATTTCAAAGCATTCTGGTATAAAAGATAGGTACAATTTTGCAGTTTAATACATATTTGAATATTTGTTGGGTAGGCATTATGCAATAACTGTATGATCTCTGGTCTTCATTTATCTTTAAATTTAGTCCTTTTGTAAAGCCAGTTTTAGAAAAGCAGGGGTAAGAATTTAATGAAGAAGAACTTTTATTCTGCAAAAAAAAATTCCCATAAATTCCTCTGAGATATAATATACTTCGTTAAATAACTAAATTTTTATTAGCAGAAATCCAGGGATACAAAATTATTGATGAATCAGATAAACTATATAACATCCTCATTAACTTATCAAAATTACACATACCTCAATATTCTGCATACAAATAACTCTTGCTTAATAGTTCGTTGTTAGCTTTTACCAGTAGAGAACTTAACAAAACAAAGCTTATTGACTGGGTAACTTTTTTAAAAAATAATTTCAGGTGAGAAACTTTGCTTTATTTTTAAAACTTTGAGGACAAATTATGTAACTTATATAACACAATGATTAA